>NC_056737.1:525914112-526011612 GCF_019279795.1 Protopterus annectens
GTTGCAGGATAAATATTTAGTTTTTACCCTGCAACTTCACCATTTTAATTATAGGTAAGAGAGCAGTTATTTGTTTTCCTGATCTCTGGGGAAAAACCTTACTTGTTAAAAACTCAAGCTGCTTCACATATCCACTTGGCCCACCCAAGCACAGGACTCTCTTTTATTCTGCATGTTTCAAAACTAGTTATTATTTGCCATGGGAATGATTATTATTGGGCTGCCATGCTGTTCTATGAGTTTTTTCCAAATAGACTAGAAATTGTACATTACATAAACTGCTTCATGTCAAACTATTTATAGTATCTCTCTTTTACTCTTTCAGGCACCCCAGTTAGACATAAGTTATTCCTCCTTGGTCTGTCCTGTTGATCCTTCTGCAGTTTTTCCACTCATTCCACTCTTGCAGCCTGGTTTACATAATTGTTCTATCTCGTAGATGTCCTATATCACATCCACATGATAGCGGAGGGCTTTCTCACTCTCTTTAGTCCATGTTTGAGTCTCCCCCTGAATTTCTCCAGAGCAGCATTCATTTTTTGATGTCACCCAATACTTCCTTTAAAGTGGTCTGTCTGGATTCTTCTTTGTCCTCCATTTTATTTGAGTGCTTCTTCATCGCTAACCTTTTTAGTCATTTTTCCTCTCCTGCTTTTGTCAACAAACACTCTCAGTGTGTATTTACTGTAGTTATCTTCTTCTCATTGATTCAACATCATTATTTATTTTGTTTTTCCACTGATTTCCAGGAACTGCAAAGAAAGAAATGTTCTACCCTTCTGTGTCATAATGGAATCTTAGCATAAATGTAGTTAAGATTGAAGGATAGGAACAAGTATGTCCAAAAGCTAGTATTTTTTGTTCTTTTATTTTGTACTTCAAAACCAAAAGAAATAAAAACTATTTAAAACAAAAGACTGGCAAGAGGTAAACTGAAATAAATCCAAACAGGATAAGTAAAACTCAGGTTTAATAAGCGCTTTCGGAGAAGTCAATGCCTCTCCTTCTTCAGACAAAAAACATTTAAACCACAACTCCTTTATAGTAAACTCCATATTCAATTATTCAATTAAATACTTAATTACTTTTGTTAAATAAACTCTACACTTGAAAAAAAGGAAACCCTTTGCAACTAACATATACAAATCTAAAAATAGACTAATCCTTGAATTCATAGAAATTCTCTTCCATTTAAAACATAAATACAAATTCATTCTTACCATATCAAATTAGCATTATATTGCTAAAAATAAATAGCTTTGCTTTAACAAAAACACTTCTTAATATGTATTAAAAATCCCATTTTACATGCTAATGAATCCATTTTCCTTGTAGTTTTTATTTATTATTTTATTTATTATATATCTTTTATTTTGTATTTAGTTTACTGATCGTGTTTTACCTGCATTTGCATGTAATGCATTGCATGTTTTATAACAGATAAGAATATCTGGCTCCAGCTGCTTTTTAGTCACATTTTTATTTTGAAACTCCGTGTGTTTGTGGCTTCACAGTATCCATCTATTTAGTTTCTTTTCATGCCCATCTGGATTGCTGGGGGGTATGTAGTCTGACTGTGTTGGGTATTCAGAGTAGACTAGCCATTTGTATTGCTGAACTTGTTACATAAGATTTCATATATGCTTCATTTCCTTGGACTCAGTAACTGTGTCTCAGAAAATGATGGTGACCTGAAAACTTGGAAGGTTAGAAAGAAAAAATGATTAATTCACAAAAGCTGCACAGCAACATTTTTTTCTTTCTGTGTTTAATTAAAGTACAGTTATACCACTTGGTATGAGAGTTTTGAAGCAACCCATTATGGGGTAGAAAAATTGCAATTCTTTAAAGAATCTAGCCTTCTATGCTTATGAGTTATGTCTTACTCCTGTCATGACCCTAAAGACAGCTGCCTCCATCCACGACGTTTACTTGCCAAAATAGGAAATAAAAGTAGATTGCCTGGTTTTCCTTCTTTATCAGGGACACACCACATGCACACCAGGGGCAATTTAGTTTCACCAATCCACAATCCACATCTCTTTGAGATGTGGGTGGAAACTAGAGTAGCTTGTCAAAATCTATACAAACAAGGAAGGGCATATAAACTCTTCACAATATTTTGAACAAGAAATGATTAAGTTATACTGGAAGTTGAAGGGCAAAGTATTCAAAATGCACAGAATTGTTTTTGCACATCTTCTCATGAAAACTTTATAAAAAATTTGAAAGATTAAAATATATCTGACACAGTTGAAAATGAAAAAAAAAATAAAAAGGAATAAGATTGATTTTGCTTGCAACTTTATTAAAAAACAAGATTGCTGGTAATAAGAATAGGTATTTTAATAAACATGCACGCCCAGGTTACTGAGAGTGAAGATATTCAACTTCAGAACAGTGCATGCATAAAAATAAGCAAGGAAATACTGTTTCTAGAAAAGCTGTTGTTAATATTATTTACAAAGGGTTAATAGTTATGCTGCTTCTGCCAATAATGATGCTAATGTGAGCAGTAATTATGTGAAATTTGGTGGTAAAAGGAATGCTGTGTTTTCTAGTCATGCTGCAGATACTATAATAACTAGTAATGCTGACAAAGTTATGAAACAGGGCTTACACAATGTATTAATGCCTTAGCCAAAACAGGGTAATAGTTCACAACACCTAATAGAGTTCTTTAGGTGTACAGATTTTCCAAATCTGTCAAAATTTATAAAGATGAACCTGAAAGGTCCAAGCAAAAGAAATTAGGTGTGAGTAGCAGGAGGACAACCAAATAGGTAATGAAAAAAAAAGATCAGGTGATCCTGTGTAGAAGAAGGAGGATAGCAGCAAACAAGAGATTACAGAAGAACCTATAATGAACTTTCCAAATGTATTCTGTGTTTTACGTTCCATGATATCAAGCGATGATGTTAAATAGCTATTTTATGGGCTTATTTTTTTTTACCTGTTGAAAAAAAGTGATAGAGCTTATTTCATATGGGAATCATGCAGGCGATACCTTAGCCATATGTTAACTTGGCAGAATTTAGTGGATTAGAGATCATGTGAGGGTAGACTCTTGACAGGTTCATAGGATGATACTAGGCTATTGGTCAGGAGGCCCTTATAAGCCTAGCCAAGAATTTTGCTTGTATTCCCACAAAGTCAGCACGTGCTTGCCCTGTCCAGCAGGGACACAGGTGGGAAACCAGGGTTGTATTTTCTGTTTCCCATCCAGTTTACCAGGTTCCTCTTAAAGAGGGCTAGAGAGGTACTCTGCTTGGCATGGAGAGGGAGTCTATTCCACAGATGGGGAAGTCTTTTGGAAACAAATCTATCCTGCCAACAAGTTCTATTAATGTCACAGACCAGGTTGAGTCCTTGCGTGTGGGGTGCACGAGTGAAATTTGACTCATGGATATGCAGCAACTCCATCAAGGCTGGGTCTGAGATGGCCTTGTATGCCAGACACAGGTCACCTTTGAGCAGTCTGTAGGAGACTGAATAGAGGGACAGGGCTTTTAGCCTGTCTGTATAGGATAGGTGTTTCAGACCCTGGAATTTCCTGGTCAGGAACCTCTGTGGTCTATACAGCTGCTGCATGTGCTTGGCAAGGTACATGCCAAAGCGGGCATTGTACTTGATAATGGGTCTGATAAGGGAGGAGTACAAGGATGTTATGACCTCCTTGTTCCTGGATGAAATATCCTTACTTATGAGGTGGACCATGTAGAAAGCCTTCCGTACAATGGAGACAACATGGTGGTCAAAAGTTAGGTTGCTATCAACTTGGGTGCCCAAGTCCCTCATGACTGATTGCATGGTTAGTACATTGTTATTAATGTGATAATTAGTGAGAATGCCATTTTCCCCCAAAGTGGATAATGATGCATTTTTGGCATTCAGTTTGAGGCCATGCTTCTGGAACCAGTCATTAGTTTGGGTAAGGCCCTCTTAGAGGATGTTCACATCACTAGAGGAATTTAAGACAGTACCCAGCTTGCAATCATCTGCAAACTTGGTAAGCCACAGATCACTGGTTTTGGCTTGCACCTCAGAAACGTATATCCCAAACAGTAGAGGTCCCAAGACCGATCCTTGGGAGTACACCGTTCATTATGGGTCTACTACCAGAGGTGGCTTCCCCTATTTAGACTGAGTGGGTTCTATCAGTGAGCCAGTTAGCTACCCATCTGGTAACATATGGGTTGCTGCCTAGCTGGGAGAATTTATTTATTATGCCTGAGTGGGGAATAGTGCTGAAGGCTTTGGCTAGGTCAAGGTAGGCAGTGTGCACCATTTTCCCCTCATTTGTGGCTTTGGTGACTGTTTTGAAGAAGTCAGTAAAGTTTAACAGGCACAATCTCTGTGAGGCTGCCAGCCCAGCTAGCTGGAAATTTGTAAATAATGCTATGTCATTTGTGAATATTAATATGATTCATATGCTTGTCTTACAAATGTAAGAAAACAATGTTATTGGATATTAAACTACTAGTGCAGAAGTGTGTATTGAACTGTATGTTATGTACTGAGCTTCAAGAATGTAACCACAGTGTACCCTACTGGAAAAGAACATAAATGTATATAAACTATATGCCTATGCAAATGTATGTTTTGATGGTAGAGGCTGGAGCATACAGAGTTAACTTGCAAACCCTCAAGAAAAGCAAAGAGTTTTATGATTGTGTTTATCTCAGCAAGAAGACAGGGTGTGTACAGCTAGAAGTTCTTTCTTTTGTCTGGAAACAGAAATAATTACATGTTTCAAATGTAAATGTGTTTAACTGTTTTATGACTTCCAGTTCTAGGCAAACTTCTGAGAGATAAGTATTTTTGACACAGAAGTACTACATTTTAGGTTTCTATTAGCCTGGGAACTGAAGGCAAGCGACAAATAGTGATGTCATCCAGTTGACCCAGAAGTAATGTGTGAACTATTTCTCAGAGAAAGTCTGTGTATTTTGTATTTGTCTTTGGACCTGAAAACATCCTCTCATCAGCACTTCTGCCTTGCTAATAGTAAGTGCTAGATTACAATAATCTCTCTTAGAAATATATAGGAATATAGTAAGATTAGTTTAGATGTTTTCTATATTTATGTAAGACTGTCCTGCAATGTTGTTTTAAAATATTTCCTGTGATTCTGAACTCTGTAGTCACTGTGTTGAGTTATTGAGTATTGTCTTGTTCTTTTATTATTTATTATTAAATATATGTAAACCTTTTAATTGCAGCTGATTTGTTTAGAGATATTTAAGCTCTTAGAATACTTGCATATGTATTTAGTGACACTGTATAGACCACTCCAATATCCTTGCTGTTGTTCACACTTACCATTTGGATAATAGTACCATTACACAGTAGTACTTGTCACCCTTTGGGAAGGGCCTTACAGTAGCTGATAAGTAGTTGTTGGTGGCAACTGGTATTACTTTATAGTCTGGGCAGAAGGGTGCATAGCTTGTGAACCTGTGCCAGCCTTCCCCAGGAGTGTCTGTGTGTTTGTATATAAATCAAATCTCAAAGTGTGTGTGTGTGTTTGTGTCAACTACTTGGGCAGGGACATAAGGTTGTGGTTGGACAGAAAGAGTGCTGGAGGTTTTGGCTTGACCACTCAGCTGAAATCTTCTTAACCCTATAGCTGTACCAGTGGGGGGTCTTATTGGGGATCTGGAGAAAGAGGCAGAAACCAGCCCCAGACTGACTGTGATCTCTGCATGCTCTTAAGGGAAATTGTACTTTACTGTGTGTGTGTGTGTGTGTGTGTGTGTGTGTGTGTGTGTGTGTGTGTGTGTGTGTGTGTGTATTTATCATCCTCCCAATGTACATGTCCATTCACTGGTGCTAGTGGTAAGGATTGAGGCTCTTTGTTTACTGGGCCAGTGCAGGGGTGTCACATATTAATTGGCGGCAGTGGTGAGATAGCCACATCACATATTAATTGTTTGGCAGTGGTGGGATAGCCACATCACATATTAATTGGTTGATAGTGGTGAGATAGCCGCATCCCATATTAATTGGCTTGTAGTGGCGTGGATATTGAATTCCTGTAGCCTGTGTACAGTGGTCACTGAAGGTGTTTTTGTACTCTAAATTAGCCACACACACATTCAGAGTTCATATCACAATTGTTTTATTTTTTTGTTAGCTTAGTCAAGGAGAACAGGCAAGCATGTCAGCAGAGATTTTTTGCCCTTGAGAGGGCATTAAAGACCTGCTCCCTGGTGATGAGGGGAGGGTTCTGGTGCTGGGGACATCATGGTTTACTGATGGGAGACAGGGGGGTGAAGTTTTCACTGAACCTGTCTGCCAGCAGGTTTGCTCTATCTACAGTGCTTGTGTATGTGATGTTATTGACCACCAGTTCAGAGCAGATTTGGGTGTTACCTTTCAGACTGTGCAAACTTTATGAAGCTGAAATGCCCCCCTCAGTGGTTATATTATTAGGGTTTGATGATTATTGTAAAAATCTTTTTTCTCCAAACAACTTTATTCAATTTTCACATATGACAAAGGCAATCTTACATTTATATACATGAAAAATATACAAAATTATACCACTTTAGTTGTAAAGAGTTTACATCACAGACACCCTTGAAACAACTGAAGTTGCAAACATTATATATCACTTATAAACCATCCAGTCATTGTCAGTTAAGCATTATATTGCTCATTCAAATGTTGCCTATTAAACATCATGCTCTGCATATATTGTTCCCACAATTCCCATTTTCCTATGCAGTGATGATGTTGGTGACAGACATTTGGATTTCACTAGAATTGTTTTTCATATTTGCTAAACTGATTTCTCTACTGATCTTTTTTTTGATTCTGGTGCATATAAGAATATTTAATTATTTCTGCAAATTTCTTAAGGATAAATGCCCTACTTGGTTGTTACAACAATTATGTAAATTAAATAGGAGCTGAAGGGGAACAGTTGTACAGCTGATGATAACTTTTGGAACATATAGGTAATAATTGCTTGTCTACTATGATGATTACTTAGAGCAAGTTTTAGGCCTAACTTCAATGATCTTGTGATATGGTGGAGCCAGAGCTAGCTGTCATGGCATGAACTATATGAATGTCTTATTTTAGCACATTGAATTGGCAGAATGATGAGCCTAATTGCCCTCTCTAGTTTGACTGCTTCTTAGTTTATGGAGGAGTCCCTCACCAGTGATACTAGTGTAGAGGCAAAAATTAGCCAAAGTGACTTGTTTGGTCATTCAAATTTTGGACGATACTGTGGCTTTTACAGGAAAATGCTAGAATACGGTTAGCACTGGAGACCTGTATGGCCAAAGTCAACTTTTGAGATTCTGATTTAAATCAAGTGATACATCAGCTGGAATGCTCAACATCCCTCAATATAAAGGAATGGGCCTTGGGACAGCTGCATAGCCACATGGTTACATCAGAGGATCACAGCGGAAGAAAAAAAACCTTTGCTTTAGTGTATGCTAAAAGCAGGAACTGAACCCACCAACCTAGGGGGATGTTTAAAGTCTAAACTCCTGGCGGAATTAAACTTTTCACCAGCTGATCCTATAGGAATTGAAAGCGCTCATTGGTCATTTCACCATAAGAGTGATAAAATTGACAACCCAAGTCAAATTATTTTTATTATTTTTAGAGAGGAGCATGAGGAAGATAAGAAACATTTACTGGCTGGTATGAAGGAAGGACATGATTTTTTATTTTGTGGGCAGTGAGTTTACCTTCATCAGAACATTTCTACAGAAACAACTTCTGCCAGGAAATCATACTCATCTGTTAGATGGCTCTGTTATCAGAGTGATATCCTTAACTGACTGAGTTATCCTGCTGTTCTATATACCAAATTGGATAATTGCTTTAAGTTATTTATTTTCCCTAATCTTCTTTGGCCTTCCTGCAAACCAGTTCTTTCTACTGACATAGTCCCCAGTGATTCTGCTAGGCCTTCCAGGATGGATATCAGTTCTAGCCACTCTCCACTAGAATATATGAAAAAGGGGAAATTTGTGGCTTTTTTACCAGTTCATCTAGTTTATCTGTTGCTTCCCAGGAAGAGGGTTCTCTCATGAAGGAGTTAATGAGAACCCTTGAAAACCAAGGAAACATTCTGCAAATCAGTCCATTTCTGAAGATGGTACAAAGTGTAGTAAAGACATGTTTCAAACAAACTCTCTTGGAGGTCCTACTAACTCTGTCTCCTACTATTTGGATTGCTTGAGGTTGCCCAGTTTTGGGAAGTCTATCTCCAAGTAATCTTCTGTCAAAACAGGTATGGATAAATGTATTAAATCTAAAAAGACTTCTTTGAAGCCATGTTGGAGCTTAAACCTAGGTGACTGCATAATTTTATCAGAGTTCATGGGATGGACATCCAGTGGTTTGGATTCCCTTTTGCTAGTCATGTTGTAGGATAAAATCTACTCCTGGCCTTTTTATAGTTATGTTTTCAGTATTTCTACTGTGTCCACTTCAAAGTTGATTTCCCGAGCCACAGCATCAAACTTGGACTTTACTGGCTATTTTTCTACTAAGTTTCTTATGTCCATGTCCTGCTTTTGTTCCTTACACTAAAGGAGCTCACAAAGACCTTCTGTTTTTATTATATTTACAGCAACATACTTATTAATTGCTATTTTGTACTGTACCATTATTACTATATTTACTGTTTACTTGACATTTAATCCTTTTTGCTTGTTTTTATATATCAGACCATTTATATTACATTTTTGACAAACTGTAATATACATGGTATGTCTACTGCATGGAAATGAGATCAGCTAGAGAAAAAATAAATAAACAAGGAGTATTCATGTCCTTATGGGAAGGGGATCTTTCATTTAATTTAGAGGCAAAGTCAAGGGGAGGAGTATTAGGGGTGAGTCTGCATTAAAATGGTGCCTACAAAACAAATACTCTGATAAGCAAGGTAGATGGTATATAGGGGTATTTTCCTCCCTAGTAGGACTTTGAACCCTAGGATCAGTTTATGGTCCCAATAACAATGACCCTTACATTTTCTTGCATTTCTTTAGTTACTAAAATGGTAGTGAGGGCAAGATCCCAACAGAATCACTTTAGCTGGCATTGTCAGTGTCTCTACTGACATGATTCAAGAAGCTCATACAATCACAGAAGGTTATTAAGGAATGGTGTAGCCATCTAAGATTAATGGGTCTGTGGATAGTGTTCAATGCCTTAGATACAACCTTCACTTCTTTCCATGGAACTCATAAACAAAGACATTGGTAATCTCCAAACTCTGGACCCTACCCAGTTTGGATTTGTAAAAGGTAGATCATGTCTCCTAAACCTGATTGACTTCTTTGAAGCAGTCACCAAAGCCATAGATGAGGGTAAAATGGTTCACACAGCTTATCTAGATTTCGCCAAGGCTTTCGACACCATCCCCCACTCTGGAATTATAGGTAAGCTCACTAAACTAGGTATAAATCCTTATGTCACAAGATGGGTTGCCAACTGGCTCATGGACAGAACCCACACTGTGAAAGTAATGGATTCCAAATCCGACTTCAGACCAGTGACAAGTGGAGTACCACAGGGTTCAGTCCTGGGTCCTCTCCTGTTTGGTATCTACTTCTCTGAAGTGCAGGCTAACACAGAAGGTCTTTGACTAACAAAGTTTGCAGATGACTGCAAACTAGGAGCCATAATCAAAACTCCTAACAATGTGGACAAACTACAAAAGGGCCTCACTGAGACAGATACCTGGTGTCAAAGCCGTGGCCTTAAGCTCAATGCCAAAAAGTGTATTGTCATCCACTTTGGTAAAAACTCTGTACCCATGAACTACCACATAGCTGGTAGTCTACTTAATGCCGAAAATGTGATAACAGACCTTGGGACACAGGTGAACAGCATTCTCTCCTTTGATAATCACATCGACACAGTGGTCTGGAAATCCTTCTACGTGGCTCATCTCATCACAAAAGGATTCTCATCCAGAAAAAAAGAGGTCATTATTCCCCTCTACTCATCACTCATTAGACCTATTAATAGAGTACAATGTCCCTTTTGGTATGTACCTCATGAGACATCTACAACAACTGGAAATACCACAGAAATACCTCACAAAGAGGATTACTAGCCTCAAACAGATGCCCTACACAGGCCGTCTCAAAAAACTACAGCTTTACTCCATTGCATATCGCCTACTCAGAGGTGATCTCTGCCTAACATACAAAGCTATGTCAAACCCAGAGCTGTTGGACATGCTCCACTTAAAGAAATCCCAATCCCTCCAAGCTACATGCTCTAGGGACCTAAACCTTGTCACCACAATAAACAGAACATGCTGGAGGGATAGATTCCTGTCCCAGAGACTTCCCATACTCTGAAACAGACTACCTATCTATGTCAAACAGAGCTCCTCATTAGCACTCTTCAATAAAAATCTTGATGATTGAATGGGAAATGGGAAATTCACCTCAGGGATCACTTCTGTGGCTCTGCTCGATAGGGGCACAGGAAAATAATTTTCTTGGGTGGCGAAAGCCAGGATACATTTTTTGGCTAGGCTTATATAGGCCCGAGGGCCAATAGCCTAGTACCTACCTATGGACCTATGCACCTATGTACATCAATGCAGGTAGAAGGATTGATTATTTTTAACTTCTACTTCCTTTGCTGATGCAGTCAGTCACTGATTTAATATTGGCTCCCAATACAGACCATGCAGCTGTGTCTTTACAGATTTCCCCACCCAACTGCTTTACTGAGTGAGTGGCCTGGAAAGTTGGATCTCATAATCATCTGGGATGGATCCCTTATTAAATTCTTAGTCTCAGGATTGAAACATTCCTTATCATTTAACCCCCATCCTAGTCTGCCTATCTCAGTTTCCATGAATCCAATTTTGAAATCTGAATTTGGTTTTCCTTAATTAGAATCTGTGAAGTTAGAATTGAAGCACTTATCCAGTGGTGTTAAAATTTCCCTCACTGAAATGTTTCAGAAAGAAATCTCTGAAGCTGAAGCAAAGGTTTCTAAGCTATAGTCTAGATGTAAGAGGGAGAAATTTGGCAGACTAAAAAGTAAACAAGAAAACCCAACTGCAACTTGACCTTGGTTTAAAATAAAAAGTACAACTGATCTTGTCATATGGCAAAAATGAGATCACTGCTCATTTAAATAAGTATATTTATTAATGTCATAGTCTATTGAAAAATGATGGATTCACACCAATGCATTAACTGAAAGGAGTCCAGAAAAAGTGATATCCTTGCCTAACCAGGCAGGTACTTATCTATCTGGGCTGAGATGTTTTTAAGTTTTGATGGTGTGGTCCAACATTGAGACACTGTAAACTCCTCCATAAATTTATTTATTTTGATTAAGGATAAATCCCAAAATATTATAATATAAACATGTTTGTATGACTCAATGTTTCATTTCTTTTGTAGTTTAAAATTATTTAAGAATATTTTATTGATTTCACATGTGTGTACCTTCATAACGCCGCTCTCACTATAGTCAACCCCGCTTCCATGAATACCGAAGTGCGAACATCCTGATTGTCGAATTCCACATATCGAATGGTAAAATCTCACCCCCTTTTTGACCCACAGTAGCACTGGTTTGGAGGTGTGGCATGGCCGGAAAGGTCGAAATTCGACATTTATTCGACTTTTTAAAAGTTTCACGGTTTTGGTTTCAACGGTTCAAGGATGTGACTGGTCAATCATATGTGATTGATGATATGAAGGTAAACTATATATATATATATATATATATATATATATATATATATATATATATATATATATATATATATATATATAGATATATATCTATAGAAATACATTGAGTCATCAGAGTAATCTAATGCAATTGACAAGTTATGAATCTTTTATTTCAATAGCAACATTTTAAGGCTATCCCAAGAACTAAAGGTCTCAGTATGATTTAAGGATCTTATCTTAATCATGTCTTTCTTAGTTTTACATAGCATTGATGTTACATTTAAAAATTCTTTGAATGTAGAAACTGAGTTTGATTTCCTTTTTTTGTAATAATTTGCCAGAAGACTTTTACAGATAAAGTAAGTAAAACATTCATTGGTATTGCTGATCTAATTAAAGAACAATTATCAGACCATAACCCCTTAAAATACTTATTTCTTCCAAATAAGCATTTAATTGTTCACATTCCATAAACACATCAGCTTTACATCTTTATTTCATCTCCAGTAAACTAAAGAAGTCATTTTTACTAAACTTAGAAATTTTATAAGAGGTAACAAACATTCTATGTATATATTTCCACATAATACTTTTCTAGTATAAACTTGAAGATGTTTGACTAATTGACTTAAGTAACACAGTTTTATTCTTGTCAATTGAGTCACTCAATTCACTACTATCTAAAAAGTTCCAGAATTTTGCATCAGAGTTATTATTATTTATAATTAACTTGTATAACTCGAACAAGTTTCTTTTGTAGGTCAATTTGCCTTTGATGATAGCACTCATATGCTCATATAATGGAGTATTAGTGTTCTGTTCCTCTTTAGTAATACTTCCTACAAATTCATTTAATTTCTTACTGATGGATAATATTAGCTGATGAACCCATTCATTCTTAGTAAATTAATGATAACATTGTTTTGAGTTTCCACAAACCTAGAGGAATGTGCAAGAAAAATCATTTTTAAAACTAATAGGGTTTTAAAAACATATTTCTTAACTATTTTTAGAACTGATTTCATATATGCAGAGTCTAAAGATTGAAATTAATTTCCTTCTAAGGTATGCTTTATTAACCAGATGAAAGGTTTGTTACATACATCTAATTTATCATATTTAGTAAACTTATAAGAATTTAGTAAAATCTGTTCCTGAATATTTTTCCATTGACTAGTATAAGCTACGTCTAACCAGAGTTTAATAGAGTTAAAATTTGCAGCAATACAATATGATTCTATGACAAGGAAGCTAATACCACCATATTCCCATAGTCCAATATAATTTCTATAAGCAATTATCTGCTTTCAGGGTACCACAGAACGAAGTTAACAATTTTCCATTTTCTTTTAAAAAATTTCTGTCAGGTATTAAAGCTACAGAAAGACATCTGTCTATCACTCTCTCTCTCTACCTATCTATCTATGGATCTACTTTACATGCTCGAAAATTTAAAATTGCAAAATTTAAATTACCAAGATGACAATCCCGAATATTTATAACACTTAAAGTTTAAAACACTAATTGTTATAAAATCAAAAACTAACAAATGCATTACTACTAATTTTTTTTTTAAATATAAATATACCCCTTTAAACATTTGTACTACATACCTATTCAAACATGGCAAACATTACATATGAAGCTCCAGGCACTATCGGCAATTTTTGTCAACAATAGTGTCAGAAAAAGGCAAACAAGTAAAGTGTAAAACTTAATAAATACTGTGTTTATAAGTATAACTATAAGTATAAGATTGGCCACCTTCTCCTAAAAAAACAGAAACTATTCTTTCGGCATATTCAGCTTGAGTGCGTGTTGCAGAATAAGTCTAATTAGAGTATGATTGAACTTCTGCAAGCTATAGCAAGGCTTTTGAAAGTGTAAAAAGTATGTTTATTACATGTCAGTTTATGAAAGTTTAATTCATGTTGCACTGCAAAGAAATTGTATTAAATAAATGAAGAAACTTTTCCTTCAAGAAGATATACACATTTACTTTGCTTAAACACTGCAGTGGTGGAGAAATATATATGTAATGTCTGTAAATTAAATTTCAGTGTTATGAATGTCTGTGTTTTAAATATTCAGTTTTATAAGCATTCGAGATTGTCATCTCAGTAAATTAAATTTCATGATTTTAAAATTCCGAACTTGTAAAGTAGATCTATATATATATATATCTATATATATCTATATATATATATATATATATATATATATATATATATATATATATACACACACACACACAATGGATATAAAAAGTTTACACACCCCTGTTAAAATGCCAGGTTTTTGTGATATAAAAAATGAGACCACAATAAATCATTTCAACATTTTTCCCATCTTTATTGTGGCCTATAACCTGTACAATTCAATTGAAAAACAGACAAATATGTTAGGGGAAAAATATAAAAAACAAAAAATGTACAATACACTGCTTGCATAAGTGTGCACACCCTTAAACTAATACTTTGTTGAAGTACCTTTTGATTTAATTACAGCATTCAGTCTTCTTGGGTAGGAGTCTATCAGCATGGCACATCTTGACTTGGCAATATTTGACCACTCTTCCATGCAAAAGTGCTTCAAATCTGGCAGATTGTGAGGGTATCTCTTGTGCACAGCCCTCTTCAGGTCACCTCACAGATTTTCTATTGGATTTAGGTCTGGGCTCTGGCTGGGCCATTCCAAAACTTTAATTTTCTTCTGGTGAAGTCATTCTTTTGTTGATTTGGATGTATGCTTGGAGCCATCGTTGTGTTGAAAGGTGAAATTCCTCCTCATCTTCAGCTTTCTAGCATACACCTGAAGGTTTTGGGCCAAAAGTGACTGGTATTTGGAACTGTTCATAATTCCCACCACATTGACTAAGGCCCCAGTTCCAGCTGAAGAAAACAACCCCAAAGCATGATACTGCTACCACCATGCTTCACCATGGGAATGGTGTTCTTTTCATGATGCAAAGTGTTGTTTTTGAGCCAAACGTACCTTTAGGAATTGTAGCCAAAATGTTCAACCTTGGTCTCACAAGACCATAACACATTTTCCCACATGCGTTTGGGAGACTTGCTGTATTGTTTTATAAATTTTAGCCAGGCCTGGATGTTTTTCTGTGTAAGAAAAGGCTTCCGTCTTGCAACCCTACCACATAGCCCAGACATATGGAGAATATGGGAGATTGTCACATGTAGTACACAACCAGTACTTGCCAGAAATTCCTGCAGCTCCTTCAATGTTGCTGTAGGTCTCTTGGCAGCCTCCCTGACCAGTTTTCATCTTTTCTTTTCATCAGTTTTGGAGGGGCATCCAGTTCTTTACATTGTCACTGTTGTCCCTTATTTTCTCCACTTTTTGATGACTGTCTTCACTGTGTTCCACTGTATATCCAATGCTGTGGAAATTTTTTTGTACCCTTCTCCTGACTGATACCTTTCAACAATGAGATCCCTTTGATGCTTTGTAAGCTGTCTGTGAACCATGGCATTTGTTGTAGCAGACAACTGAGTAAATGTCAGGAAAATCCTACTAGGACAGTGGAACTTTATTTGGGGTTAATCAGAGTCTCTTTAATTGATGGCAGATGTGTACCCAAGAAGACTGAAAGCTGTAATGAAATCAAAAGGTTCTTCAACAAAGTATTAGTTTAAGGGTGTGCACACTTATGCAGCCAGCTTATTGTACATTTTTTATTTTTTATATTTTTCCCTTAACAGAGTTGTTTGTTTTTTAAGTGAATTGTACAGGTTATAGGTCACATTAAAGGTGGGAAAAGTTTTGAAATTATTTATTGTGGTCTCATTTTTTATATCACAAAAACCTGGCATTTTAACAGGGGTGTGTAAACTTTTTATATTCACTATATATATATATATATATATATATATATATATCTGGGTCCTGTTCAGATGGTCAAACTTTCAAAAGCTCGACTTTCATATGGCCGAGACCATATGATCAAACTTTTAAAAGTTCGAACGGTCAGAATGTGGATCTCCATAGAGAGCGGAACAAGAAGATTTTAGTGTGATCTTCGAGTTGGTATATTTAAATATCAAGGGGTGTGGGAGGTGTGGGGGCTCAGACACCCACGTGGGGGGGTGCAGAGGGGCTTGCTCCCCTGGTAGTACTGTTTAGTTTTCTTTTTTGTTTATTTTATTTTCACATTTTCGATCATTCAAATGTTCGATCATATGGTCTCGGCCATATGAACGTCAAACATTTGGATGTTTGAGTATGTGAAGTAGACCCATATATATATATATATATATATATATATATATATATATATATGTGTGTGTGTGTGTGTGTGTGTGTATATATATATATATATATATATATATATATATATATATATATATATGTATATATATGGGTCCAATTTGTTAACTCGAAATACGGAAATCTCAAAATTTAGTATTTCATATCTACAATAATTGCTATATTGCAGTATCAAATCTCAAAATACTGAATGTCAAAATACTGAATCCGGTATGTTGGTGCTGATGTACTGCAATCCTCCATCCTTGTGCGATTGTGTTTATGTTATTTTTGGGAACCCGCCACCATTTCTGTAAGCATCACTGTTCAATGCAGTGTCCACCCAGTAACATAATCAGTAACACTCTGTGTTATAAAACAATAAAGAAATAAATGTTCACAGTAATAATTTAATGAAAGTGCAAATGTGCTGTACGTTATACATATGTTTCGTCAGATAGCTGGCTGCAGTGCTTCATTAGTTCTCTATACCTCACAATTGTAGAACTCTTGTGATTGCCTGTAGGAAATCGTGGGTGGTGTTTTTCTCCCTGTTCTGCAAAATGTGCTGGAACTGGTTATGCCGTCGTAGACGGCAGACACCCACTGGATAAAGTGCTTCTTATTTGATCAACCCTATCCTGCTCCCTTGCGAAAGCTGACAGCAAAGAGGATAGGTCCGTGGCTCTTGTACCTAGTAAGCACTTTAAGCGGCGATGCCACGCCTCAACCGAGTTCTGCGTTCGAGGCAGGAGCAATGAATTAAGGTCGTACACATTCCAAAATTTCACAGGGAATAATGGCGGAAATCTGGAATATGCTGTGGTATGTGTAGCAAACTTTCTCCATTTGCCCAGTACGTACCTCTCAGCTAAGTACTGCATTAACTCCCTACCCTCTTCAGGGAAGGTTTCTTTTAAGGTTGTGAATGCTGCCAGTACATCATCTTCCGGAAAGAACGCTAAAGCAACTAAGGACTTAACAGCCAGCTGGAACTTCATGTTGCTGTTATAGAGAGAAGCTACACCTAATTGTTGTACCTTCCTCCATATGTTTCCACCAAAGTGGAATAGGCAGCCCTTTGAGGTCACTCCTCCAGGGTTCCCCCGAATACTCATTATTGCTGCAACCTTAAAGTCACGTAGTACATACTGTAAACTTATGTTTGTCATAATCCTGACATCAGATGAAATACACAGTGCCACATTTGATTGTATGCTTTCAATGACTTTTTACTCATTAAACAATATAGTAGTGGTACAGATTTACTATACTCTCTGCATTTTATAAAACCGTGTATGCTGCACAGTTGATAACATAAAATACCCTTGTAGGAAAAAGGTGCCATTCATTAGCCACATGGTGGCTGTCCTTAGGTCACATAAATTTGTCTCAGTCGTGAATTCAATAACACTGTTTTCATTAGTATCATCACTTATTCTTTTCTCAATGAACATTCCTATTTTGTGAGGAAAATCAGTTATGTTGAGTGTCTGTAGGGTAACGTTTGGATTGCATGTACCTGTGCTGTGTTTTCTCCTGACTCTTCCCAACTGTTGCAGTATGGCATGCTTGTTTGGCAGCTCAGGTATAACATCTATGCTAGTAGATGCTAATTCGTCTTCCACTAACAGACAAGGTGGACCCTGAGATATGGCCGCTTTGTGCTTTAGCTCACTACATAGATTTACTTCTCCTGTTCAGAAGGGTCAACAACATGATTATAAGTTAGAGACTTTAACAACTCTTCCCCAGAAGGTAGAGTTAAGGTGTTTACACTTCAGTGCTGATTTCCACTTGCAGCACCAGCACTTAATTAGCAGTAGATGTTTTTCAAGGTGGGATATGTATCCATCTATAATTAGTACTTGTTTCAGTTTTTGTGAAAGTAGTTGTGTTGTATATGCTGCTCTTTATTCACGATGGGGGATAAGCTGTAAAAGCCATGTTTTAAAAAGTATACTGTTTCACTAGGATAGTCTGCATTTATAATAATGTCAGGATTGTGATGCGTTGGGTAACTGAAAAGGTGGGATTTTGATCATTCGTTATTGTAGACTCGAAATACTGAATTTGGAGAATTCAGTATTTCGAGTTTATGTAGTGGACCTATATATATATATATATATATATATATATATATATATATATCTATATATATATATATATATATAAATACACACACACACACACACACACACACACACACACACACACACACACACATACACACACACACACACACACACACACACACACACATATTTATTTATTTATTGGCATTTGTGTACTGGGAAAGTCCACTGGGCCAAGCAGAGCCCATTTTCAGTGGAGGCCTGGGGAGAAAAGGTATATATACACACACACACACAAAATCTTAGGTAATATAATCATTTTACTAAGTACTACTCTATCCTCAAAAGTAAAAAAAAAAAACACTTATTACATTTTTAATAAGGAGTAATGTCAATTATTTTTTCAAAATTATGATTAATCTTACTCACAGCTTGATATATTTTTATTCGTAAATGTAATTTTTGTCTTTCCCAATTACATTTTTATTTCTCTTTAAATGCACTATCTAGTTATAGATTTAATGCTAAAGTTTCTGTTTTGTTATTATTAAATTTAAGCAGCAATACTCTAAACCTTCCAGTTTCCTCTTCTTTTTCTTTAATGAATAATTTAAATCTTCTATGTTTAGTAAACTCTTATCTTCAAAAAGCTGTATTTTAGACTGACAATCTTTACTCATTGAAAAAAAAAACATCAGTTTTATCTTTCCTAGTTATACTATCAGCTAAGGGGTCAATAATTAATGTAAATATTGGATATAAGGGGCGCTCTTGTGTTGTACCTTTGTTGAAAGGGAATCCTTGAGATATCCAAGCTCCAATTTTGATATATAGTCTGGAATCTCTATACAAGGTTTTTGTAATATTCCAATAAATTGTACTGGAAATGAAAATGCTTCTAAAGTTTTAAATAAGTAGTTGCAATCTACAGTATCCTATGCTCTCTCAATATCTAGGTAATTAGGGCCAATTTTTCATTCATTCTTTTCACTAAATCTGAGGTTGTTACTACCATATTAATATTGTCATGCATTAATCAATTGACTATAAATCCTGTTTGATCAGTATTAGTTAATCTACTATGTCTTAATCCTGTAGTAAAGATGGAAGAAAATATTTTATAATCTACATTTATCAATGAAATACGTCTATATGAGGAAATTAACTTTTTATCCTTAGTACATTATGATCAGATAAAGAACAAGGAATAGTTTTAAAATAATTAACTCTAGTAAATATAGGTAAGATTACAGAAAAATTCAATGAGCGAAGAATTCATTTGTTACTCTGAATTTTCCTGAAAACTTTGCTCAGTAATTGTAAATATTTAATGGAAGCAGACTATATAATTCAATACTTAAACCATCTAACCCTGGAGCTTTACCGTTTTTATTCCTTTTTAAAAATTTTTAACTTATATTGGGGTAATGGGCTTATTCAGCTGAGAAATTTGCTGATCATTAAGTTTATTAATAACATTGTTCTTTAAATACTTATTAGTTTTGCAATCATCAGGATTATTATTTTTATCTTAAGATCCTGAAGGATTTTTTTAAAATATTGAGCATTTCCTCTATGTCTGAACTAAGCTTATTCATGTCTTTTCACTTAACATCTTACTTCTACTAGCTAATCTGTGAAGATGTTTGGAGTCATCACATAACTGTGAACTTTTTCTAAACCTATCTTCACATTTGTTTGACACTTTGTATTTAATTTTTTAATGACTACAGTATTAGCTAATTCCTTTGTTTGTTGTTCAAACCTTGCTTTATGTATATCATCTTGTATTTCTAATAACTCTTAATCCCACTCATTCATTTTATTACTAGACCTTCATCCCATTCTGTCCTTAATATGCATTTGTAAGGAGTCCCATAAATTACCTGACCATCATCATTCAAAGATAGAAAATTTTCATTTTGTTTCTTAAAGTAACTCTTAAATTCATTTTATCAAATGTACTGGAATTGTGTAAATATTCTGAAATTTCCTTACATCCGTTGATATAATAACACTTAGTGCATTATGATCAGATAAAGAACAAGGAATAGTTTTAAAATAATTAACTCTAGTAAGTAAATCTGTAGAAGCATAAATCCTATCAGGTCTAGTTTGTGTTCCATGTGCATAAGAATAATGGGTGAAGAACAATGACTTATCTTCTGCTTTTACTATTAAATCAGCTAGATTATTACTACTAATACACATGCTTAGTGCTTTAGCTGATGCTAGAATTTTAGCTTTCTTTTGTTCACTTGCATTCTCTATAATAGATATACAGTTAAAATATACATTCCAATGATTTTTTTAATAAGTTTAAGCGATCTCTAGCCACTCTTGCACCTATTCCAGTGATCAAATAAAAATTAGCTCATGTATAGAGTTTGCATTTATATTTAATTACTACAAATGTAAACATTGCTTTAAGTTCAGTTCTGGACCCGGGCTTACAAAGATTTTAAAGTTGATTCCTATTTTTTTTTAAAAAAGGTGGTAACACCTAATAAGAGTTTATTCTTTTAGTACGTTAGTCTCTTGTTTTTTTATTTTCCTTTTATTTAAATTTCATAAGGGTTCCCTATGGGCAAAATTTATTTTAAAATAGCCCCATAATAATATATATTATATTAAATTATTTTTGGGGAAAATTATAAATATATAATTTTAATTATTATAGGGGTTTTTAAATTTTCTCAATTTTTGTTTTATATAAAAAAATTTCTAATTATATAAAATTAAAATATGAATTCAAAATACTGAATTATTTTTTTTACTAAACCCCCACCCTTTTTTTATTTAGGGGAACCCCACCATTTTGTATATACTTTAATATTTCCCCCAAATAAATTATAATTGGATAAAACAATAAAGAAATAAATGTTCACAGTAATAATTTAATGAATGTGCAAATGTGCTGTACGTTATACATATGTTTCGTCAGATAGCTGGCTGCAGTGTTTCATTAGTTCTCTATACCTCACAATTGTAGAACTCTTGTGATTGCCTGTAGGAAATCGGGGGTGGTGTATTTCTCCCTGTTCTGCAAACTGTGGTGGAACTGGTTATGCCGTCGCAGAATCCACCTCTATTTGGGTGACGGCAGACACCCACTGGATAAAGGCTTCTTATTTGATCAACCCTATCCTGCTCCCTTGCGAAAGCTGACATCAAAGAGGATAGGTCCGTGGCTCTTGTACCTAGTAAACACTTTAAGCGGCGATGCCACGACTCAACCGAGTTCTGTGTTCGAGGCAGGAACAATGAATTAAGGTCGTACACATTCCAAAATTTCACAGGGAATAATGGCGGAAATCTGGAATATGCTGTGGTATGTGTAGCAAACTTTCTCCATTTGCCCAGTACGTACCTGTCAGCTAAGTACTGTATTAACTCCCTACCCTCTTCAGGGAAGGTCTCTCTTAAGGTTGTGAATGCTGCCAGTACATCATCTTCCGGAAAGAACGCTAAAGCAACTAAGGACTTAACAGCCAGCTGGAACTTCATGTTGCTGTTATAGAGAGAGGCTACACCTAATTGTTGTACCTTCCTCCATATGTTTCTACCAAAGTGGAATAGGCAGCCCTTTGAGGTCACTCCTCCAGGGTTCCCCCGAATACTCATTATTGCTGCAACCTCAAAGTCACGTAGTACATACTGTAAACTTATGTTTGTCATAATCCCGACATCAGATGAAATACACAGTGCCACATTTGATTGTATGCTTTCAACGACTTTTTACTCATTAATATAGTAGTGGTACAGATTTACTATACTCTCTGCATTTTATAAAACCATGTATGTTGCACAGTTGATAGCATAAAATACCCTTGTAGAAAAAGGTGCCATTCATTAGCCATATGGTGGCTGTGCTTAGATCACATAAATTTGTCTCAGTCGTGAATTCAATAACACTGTTTTCATTAGTATCATCACTTATTCTTTTCTCAATGAACATTCCTATTTTGAGAGGAAAATCAATTATGTTGAGTGTCTGTAGGGTAACGTTTGGATTGCATGTACCTGTGCTGTGTTTTCTCCTGACCCTTCCCAACTGTTGCAGTAAGGCATGCTTGTTTGGCAGCTCAGGTATAACATCTATGCTAGTAGATGCTAATTCGTCTTCCACTAACAGACAAGGTGGACCCTGAGATATGGCCGCTTTGTGCTTTAGCTCACTACATAGATTTACTTCTCCTGTTTAGAAGGGTCAACAACATGATTGTAAGTTAGAGACTTTAACAACTCTTCCCCAGAAGGTAGAGTTAAGGTATTTACACTTCAATGCTAATTTCCACTTGCAGCACCAGCACTTAATTGGCAGTAGATGTTTTTCAAGGTGGAATATGTATCCATCTATAATTAGTACTTGTTTCAGTTTTTGTGAAGTAGTTGTGTTGTATATGCTGCTCTTTATTCACGATGGGGGATAAGCTGTAAAAGCCATGTTTTAAAAAGTACACTGTTTCACTAGGATAGTCTGCATTTATAATAATGTCGGGATTGTGATGCGTTGGGTAACTGAAAAGGTGGGATTTTGATCATTCGTTATTGTAGACTCGAAATACTGAATTTGGAGAATTCAGTATTTAGAGTTTATGTAGTGGACCTATATATATATATATATATATATATATCAATATCAATACACACACACACACACACACACACACAAATATTTATTTATTTATTGGCATTTGTGTACTGGGAAAGTCCACTGGGCCAAGCAGAGCCCATTTTCAGTGGAGGCCTGGGGAGAAAAGGTATATATACACACACACACACACACACACACACACACACACACACATATATATATATCTATATATATATATATATATATATATATATATATATATATATATACATACACATATATGTAGATCTACTTCTAAAGCTCAAAGTTTCAAAACTGTGAACTCCAAACAGTCCAGACCAGAAGATTGAAGTTTTGAAACTTTGAAAATGAAACAAAATAAATAAAAACACATTTTTTTGTTCATAGGTTCATACTAGGCTATCTGCCCTAGGGCATTTATAAGCCTAGCCAGAATGTGTTTGGCTTTCGCCGCCCATTTTAAATTTATTTTGCTATGCCCTTTTTCGAGGTTAGTATACTGTGCCTCTGTCTAACAGTGACACAGAAGTGATACCCGGGGTAAACCCACGATCTCCCATCCACTCATCAAGATTCCTCTTGAACAGAGTCAATGAGGGACTCTGCCTAACCTGGACTGGGATTTTATTCCAGAGTGAAGGGAGCCTCTGGGTTATGAATCTGTCCCTCCAGCATGTCCTATTTATTTCAGTGCTGAGGTTCAAGTCTCTCGAGCACGTAGCTCGATGGGATTTGGATTTTCTGAGGTGCAGCATGTCCATTAATTCCGGGTTGGACATGGCTTTATACATCAGGCACAGATCGCCTCTGAACAGGCGGTATGCCACTGAGTAGAGCTGGAGTTTCTTTAACCGGGCAGCATATGGCATCTGTTTGAGCCCTTTGATCCTCTTGGTGAGGTACTTTTGGGGTCTTTCCAGTTGCTGCAGGTGTCTGGTAAGGTACATCGGAAAAGGGGCATTGTACTCAATTATGGGCCTGATGAGGGATGAGTAAAGAGGCACGATGACCTCCCTGATCTAGATGTGAATCCCTTCATGATTAGGTGGGCTATATAAAATGTTTTTCTAACCACTTTGGCCACGTGGTTGTCAAATGAGAGATTGCTATCAACTTGGGTCCCCAGGTCCCTAATTACTTCTTCTGTACTTAATGGATTACCACCTATGTGGTAATTTGTGGGCACTTTGTTTTGCCAAATGGGATGACTATACACTTTTTGGCATTTAGCTTGAGGCCATGGCTCTGGCACCAGTTGTCTGTTTCTATGAGGCCCTTTTGGAGGATGCTTGTGTCAGCTGGAGAGTCGATTATGGCGCCCAGTTTGCAGTCATCTGCGAACTTGGTCAGCCACAGTCCTTCCGTGTTGGCCTGTACCTCCAAGAAATATATACCGAACAAGAGAGGTCCCAGGACTGAGCCTTGTGGGACACCACTTGTAACTGGTTTGGAGTCTGACATGGCTCCAGCAATTCTAACCATGTGGGTTCTGTCCTTGAGCCAGTTTGCAATCCATCTAGTGACATAGGGTTTATATTTAAGCTGGTGAGCTTATCTATAATGCCAGTGGGGTATTGTATCGAAGGCTTTGTGAGGTCCAGGTAGGCTGTGTGGACCACCTTCCTCGTCAATGGCCTTGGTGACTGTTTCAAAGAAATCAACCAGGTTTAAGAGGCAGGATCTGCCCTTAACAAAGCCAAACTGGGTAGGATCCAGTGTCTGTAGGTCCCCAATATCTTTATTTATGAGGTCCATGATGATCCTTTCCATAGCTTTGCAGACCAAGCTAGTCAGGCTTATGGGGCGATAGTTTCCAGGATCCGTTGAGACACCACCTTTATGGAGAGGGACCACTGTTGCTGTATGCCACTCTTTGGGCACATATCCTGTAGTAAGGCTGAGATTGAACAGTAGTTTTATGATTGGGTTTAGCTCTTCTTGGAGTTCATGTAGGACGCAGCCCAGGACACCGTCTGGTCCCATTGATGCTGTGTTTTTTGCTTTGGAGAGGGCGGCTCTTACCTGAGCATCTGAGATGTCAGGGGGACAACACTCTGCTGGGATAGATATTTGCCCTTTTGGTGGGGAGGGAGAAGTTTGCGCTGAACCTGTCAGCTAGGATGTTGGCAATGTCTGTGGGTTCAGTGTATTTTTTGTCATTTTGGACCAATTCTGAGCATATCTGGGAATTACCACCCAGGTTCCTAACATAACTAAAGAAAGCCTTGTGATTATCCTTAGTGTCCTGTGCAATTTTTCTCTCGAGCTGGCCTTAGACAATTTTATGAGTGCCCGTAGTTTTTTGCTAATACTGATCAGTGATGCCTTCCCTTTTTGGGATTTTGCTCTATCATTTAGTAGCTTCCTCCTTCTATTGTATAGTTTGTTTATGGCTGGGGTCCACCAGACAGGACGTCTGCCTTTGGAGGATTGGGTCTTGGTTTTATTTGGGATCGCATGATCCATGCATTCCTGAAGGTGTTCATAGAATGCATTTATAAAGGATAATGTTAATGTTTTTGCATGGGGGCAAGCCACCCTGCACCCCAACACCCCCTGCTAAATAAATATATTAACTCTGAGATTGCACAACAGGAGGAAATGGTATATATCACATTCTATGCTGTACAGTGATCATCATTCAAAACATTTGAAGTTTCAAAACTTCAGTCTTCTGGTCTTGGCTGTTTGAAGTTCAAAGTTTTGAAACTTCAAGCTTCTGAAAGGAATATATATATATATATATATATATATATATATATATATATTTATATATATATATATATATATATATATATATATATATATATATATATACACCACACACAAAATCTTAGGTAATATAATCATTTTACTAAGTACTACTCTATCCTCAAAAGTAAAAAAAACACTTATTACATTTTTAATAAGGAGTAATGTCAATTATTTTTTCAAAATTATGATTAATCTTACTCACAGCTTGATATATTTTTATTCGCAAATGTAATTTTTGTCTTTCCCAATTACATTTTTATTTCTCTTTAAACGCACTATCTAGTTATAGATTTAATGCTAAAGTTTCTGTTTTGTTATTATTAAATTTAAGCAGCAATGCTCTAAACCTTCCAGTTTCCTCTTCTTTCTCTTTAATGAATAATTTAAATCTTCTATGTTTAGTAAACTCTTATCTTCAAAAAGCTGTATTTTAGACTGACAATCTTTACTCATTGAAAAAAAAAACATCAGTTTTATCTTTCCTAGTTATACTATCAGCTAAGGGGTCAATAATTAATGTAAATATGGGATACAAGGGACGCTCTTGTGTTGTACCTTTGTTGAAAGGGAATCCTTGAGATATCCAAGCTCCAATTTTGATATATAGTCTGGAATCTCTATACAAGGTTTTTGTAATATTCCAATAAATTGTTCTGGAAATGAAAATGCTTCGAAAGTTTTAAATAAGTAGGAGCTTTACCATTTTTATTCCTTTTTAAAACAATTTTAACTTATATTGGGGTAATGGGCTTATTCAGCTGAAGAATTTGCTGATCATTAAGTTTATTAATAACATTGTTCTTTAAATACTTATTAGTTTTGCAATCATCAGGATTATTATTTTTATCTTAAGATCCTGAAGGATTTTTTTTAAATATTGAGCATTTCCTCTATGTCTGAACTAAGCTTATTCATGTCTTTTTGCTTAACATCTTACTTCTACTAGCTAATCTGTGAAGATGTTTGGAGTCATCACATAACTGTGAACTTTTTCTAAACCTATCTTCACATTTGTTTGACACTTTGTATTTAATTTTTTAATGACTACAGTATTAGCTAATTCCTTTGTTTGTTGTTCAAACCTTGCTTTATGTATATCATCTTGTATTTCTAATAACTCTTAATCCCACTCATTCATTTTATTACTAGACCTTCATCCCATTCTGTCCTTAATATGCATTTGTAAGGAGTCCCATAGTATGACTTAATTATCTGACCATCATCATTGAAAGATAGAAAATTTTCATTTTGTTTCTTAAGGTAACTCTTAAATTCATTTTATCAAATGTACTGGAATTCTGTAAATATTCTGAAATTTCCTTACATCCGTTGATATAATAATACTTAGTGCATTATGATCAGATAAAGAACAAGAAATAGTTTTAAAATAATTAACTCTAGTAAGTAAATATGTAGAAGCATAAATCCTATCAGGTCTAGTTTGTGTTCCATGTGCATAAGAATAATGGGTAAAGAACAATGACTTATCTTCTGCTTTTACTATTAAATCAGCTAGATTATTACTACTAATACATATGCTTAGTGCTTTAGCTGATGCTAGAATTTTAGCTTTTTTTTGTTCACTTGCATCTTCTATAATAGATATACAGTTAAAATATACATTCCAATGATTTTTTAATAAGTTTAAGCGATCTCTAGCCACTCTTGCACCTATTCCAGTGATCAAATAAAAATTAGCTCATGTATAGAGTTTGCATTTATATTTAATTACTACAAATGTAAACATTGCTTTGGAATCATTACTAGATTCCATGACCCTAGGCATTACAACAGAGTTTCTCCAAAGTATAGCAGTTCCTATTCTCTCTTTGTTAAAAGAAGCAGATGGTAACATTTCCTAACCTAAGTTATTTTGATATTGATTCTTTTTAGGTATCAGGTGAGTCTCTTGCAAGAGTATGATGTTTCCTCTATTTAATTTTAAATATCTCATTAATGATTCCCTTTATTGACATTATTTAATCCATTTACATTAATAGACAATAGATTAAAACTATCCATACTGTATATCTGAGAAGATTTATTTTACCAAGAGATAATATGACACATATATCCACCATATTAATGTAGTTGTATACAAGACTCTAATGTATTCCTCCAACACTGTCTTAACTATCTAAGCTTACTAAACTATTATACAATAGGAAAATCAGTGTATATATATATATACACACATTTATCATGCTGAAAGATATATACATATTTTATAACTCTAACAAGAGCTCTGAATTAATTTTAAAAGTGCAAGTGTCTACATCTTAAATTTGTATAATAACCTTAAGATAAGTATCAAAATATCTAAAAATCTTTTGACTCATTTAATTAACTCACAAAAAATCATATACATCACAAAGGGTAAAAGGAATATCTTGCTACTCAACAAAATAAAAAAAAAACATTCACAGCCTATATTGTATTTAAAAGTTGCAAAATTCTCATTTCAAACCACATTCTCTTTTCCCTGGTTCAGACATCTTAATAATCTACTCTATTTTCTATCAAAATGAAAGAACAAACACTTAAATTTCAGCTCTGACTTATGAAATGTGTTATTTCAGACAGTCTTAGTGAATCCAATGACATACAAAATGGAAAAAGCTTCAAAGTTCGTGTACCCATATTTCTGATTTCACTTTTCAGGATCTTTTTGAGTATTTTGCATGTAATTTTCTGTGAAAATTATAAGAGATTGTATACATTTATATTTCTGCCATATGCAGGTGTATGTAATATATGTCTTCTTTGTAAGCAGTGTGCTATTTAAATACATTTTTCTGTCTTATTTGTCCACTGATTTTCTACTTTTTTTATATAACTTTTATTTGTAAAATCTCTCATCACAATGATACTTAATTATCAGTTTTCTATTAGTGATTGCAGCATGTGTATATATTTCCTATCTTACTGATATTACTGTTTTATTAATATTACATAAAAGATGTTTCTTTCTAGATGCATTTGCATATTATTCATAACATGTTTACTCTTCTTATCAATTCTAATATTATATGCAATGTTGACAATATATAAAATAATTCATGCCTGTCTAACTCAGTGTGTCTTTAGCAATTGTGTACTGTTGTTCTGGTCTTAGTTTCACATCCTGACATTAGTATTTAATTGCAACATGTGGAAATGACAACTCACAACATACAGCAGATGTGAAACTCTTCTGTAAGTTTCTCAGTTTTTTTAATCCCCCTGAACTATTCTAATCAGAAACAAACATCTAAAGTTACTCCTTCCTATTAATTTATACAATTGGGGTTAATAACACTGTGTAAGCTATTAACATTCAGTAAAATGCAAGCAAATTATATATTAGAGAGAGCATGATGTACATTAGTACATCTTTTGTTTTTCTAATTCTGCACTTCTAAATAAATATTTTAAAGAAATAAATGTTATTTTGAGCATATTTCTCACATATACAATTGAAAAGAAGTTCAAATCTCTTCTCTTCATAATTGTGGCTACAATTCAAGTATTTCTTGCTTTCACAAACATCAGTTATGAACTTTGAACTCTTCTATTACATAGCTTTCCTCAAAACAGCTCAAGAAGCAGGCCGAAAGTAAAGCAAGCAAGAATCAAGCAGCATCATACAACTAAATCATTCTTTTGATCTTAAATTTAAGTGCTAATTGCTTCATAAAGGGCATGTGAAATGAATGTGTTATAAAGCAACAAACAAATCACAGTTCCCAGCATGTTAAAAATTCTAATTAGCATATTACTTAGATATGACATTCATTTAACTTAGCAATGCACATACTGAGTAAAACTAAAACAAATAATATACAAAGTTTATCTTATATAGGATTAACATTACTAGTTCTGTTAATTATAATTTAATGTCATTCTTACACAGGGAATATTTATTTAACATTTAAAAATGCAGTTATAAGTTTAGTTTAGATGAAATGTATTCAGTCTTTCACTATAAATATAGTAAGACTAACAATTTATATCCCCTGTCATGTAAAATGCTTTCGTTTAAAACATAAATTCATGCTTACATAAGATTTGAAGCATAAAGTCCAAAATAAACTCTTTACTTAGTGGGCACATTTATTGCTTCAGAAAATAAAGGTTCTGTAATCAAAAAATACATGCCACTTGTTTTAAGCTTTTTAACTTTAAAATCAGTTTCCATGAATTCAGCTCACTCTGTCTCTTGAGGGATATAGCATTCCAGTCCATTAATTTAGAGCTAAGGAATTTTTTTATTAACAAATGTAGATGTCTCATTCAGTGTGTACAATACTTATTTCCTCCATAAATAAATATTTTGATCTTTGCAGGAAACAGCAAAGTAGCTTTAAAAGTGTTCTTTTTAAGATCTTTAATCAGTGACAAACAGGATTTCCTTTTACTTATTACTTTACTGGAGTAGTCATTGTCAAATCTGATTACGTGCTCACCTATTTTAATAGGTAGGCTGGACCATGCTGATTTTAGTATTTGGGCTTTTCACATGGTGGGCATAAACTTAATTATTGAACATGGTGAGTTTTCCTTCTTTGAAGGTGTTCTCAAGGATCTATGTGCCCTTTCAATCTCAAGCAATAACATTTCAGGTAAATTTAACATTTTAAGCTGCCAGGTTGTATTGTCTCCCTCATATTTTTCAGGTATGTCATAAATTCTGATATTGTTTTTTTCTCAGTCTATTTTCAGATATTTGTTTTAAAATGAATTCAGTCTGAGCCTCACCTTCAGTTTATTCTCCCTTCATGGTCATTTAAAGCTTCTTCTGTACTGCTGATTTGTGCATCTGGTTGTTTCATAAGAAATTTTATCCTCTTCTATTCTTTTGTTTCTTTGAAACTTTCTATTTTTAGTGTCCAGTCTGTCCATTTTAGTAGTACATCCTGCATGCTAGCTATTAAAAGAATCCTGAGTACCATTTTTTTACTGGCTCTTGTTGAAGTCTCTTCTGTCTAATCAAACAGATAAAACTCTGACAGGAAAATGATGTTTGAAGAATATATATATATATATATATATATATATATATATATATATATATATATATTGAGATATCAACAGATTCTAATCAACAACAGATTCTAATTTGTTGATTATATTTTTTCAGACAAAAAAAGTTTTTTGTGAAGTTTAGTTAGACATCTTTGCCACACCCTGACATCTTTGCTACCCCCTAAAAATGAATTATTTGTATGTGTCATGTGAAACTATGATGTGATATATCAGTTATGATTGATGAATTTAAATTTTATTTTCATTAATTTTTTTTTTCATGTTACACTAAGACTATGTTACATATAGTGAAAGAAATGTCTTTTTTTCTTTTTAAGATATCATATAAGGTGAGGTGATAAAAATGTGCCAGGTCATCATGGATACTACCATTTGGATATTATGGATATGCAGCAGCCCCCCCCCCCCCACTACTACTAATTCTTGACTGGACCTGTTTTTAAATCATGGAGTGTCTATAGCACAACTCTAGAACATATTCTAAATATCCTAAAACAAACCACCAAACTCTGGCAAGCAAATATTCCAACCAAAACACTCTACAGGGATCACATGATTGTAGACTTAATCAGAAATAAAGGACACTAAAACTAGCACTTTTTATCCATTAAATTATTAGAAAAGACTTCAGAACTCATTTTCATTTCAAGAGAAAATGATATTCACACTAAAAGTATGCTCCTTTTTTCTTGATGAAGTATTTTCATTGAAAAGGTAAAAGTGCTACATGTATAATCCTTTGATCCTTGTGGAGTTAGTGTTGTAATTCTAAATATCCTACTGCAATAAAAATGAGAAATTACCCAGTTAAGTAGAGGTGCAAAATACAACCCTGTACCTTTTAGCTGTGGCTAAACAAGTCAGAAGAGCCATAAAGAATGTATGGAAGATATTGAAAATTATAAACTTTCACCTACAACATGTCTTCATGATGGTTCTCTATTTCAGTTTTTAGTTTCCTGGGATTTTGCACTGCCAGACATATGTGTAGCAATGTGGTGCATAAAATCATAATTAATACCTTACAGCTTATCAAACTGCACTGATGGAAATCCCTAAAGCATTCTGAAATAATCTACTAGGCAAAACCAAGGTTGGGATTTATGCACAAATATCTCATAATACAACATTAATTATCAGTTTTGTCAAGTGTAAGGGGTTACAAAGTCAATATCTTCTTAGCTGTAATATGCCCTTCCTAGCTAACTCCCAGACATATATGAATCCCAGCCATAGATACCCCACTAAATCCTAATATGAAGCACAGAGGCTATATCATTTCCAGTCACACTACATTTGCTATTCTATTTTCATGTGACTTCAGGCAGTCAAGCAAATATCCTTCCCTTTGTACATTAATAGCTCAGCTGACACAGAAACGTGTGTTATATACATCATTCCTCTTTTCACACTTTAATCCAGTAGAAATCTAAGAGATCAACGTGGCTAATAAAATAATCAGGCTGTGGTTTCTGCTATATATTACTTATCTTCTGCAATACATTCTTAGCAATACCTAACTAATGCATCATTAACTTGTCACAGTCTTTAGGTTCCCCCATGACCACTGGAAATTTTGCATGGTAATTTCCAGAACTGCTCTGCACTTCATCATCTCATATTTTTCTGTATTAGTTTTAAAGATCTTGGTGAAAGTCATTTCTTCACAGCTTTCCTCATACCTAAACTTGTACAATTTACTCAGCAAACAACAGTATTGCTTTACTTAGGCTCACAGTACTGCAGCCATCATTCTTTCACTTGCTCTACCTCTTTCTCTCATTAACAACATCCTAAATAATGTGGACAGTTTTTAAACTAACCATTCAATTTTTATTGAAATTTCAAAAACATTTGGTTCAGTCTGGTGGATTAAATCTTTGAGCACTTAATAGTTGCTTACTGCAAACCTCCTTTTCTAAAGGGTTTAATGACAAATTGTTTCTTGAAAGATTTCTTGTGTATATTATGACAATAGCGAGGAACAGTGGTCCAGGAGTTAGCATTGCTGCATAGCAGTGATTTGTTCTCTATTTTAGTTTCAAGTTTGGTTACCTTTGGTATAGATTCTCCACATCCTAAGCATGGGTTTTGTTAGGTGCCTTGATTTCTTCCAACATCATGAAGACATGCTGTAGGTAAAGAGGTGAATGTTTGTGTGTATGTGTATGCACATATGAGCATGTGTATCCCAAGGTAGACTGGCATCCCATCTAAAATTTGTTTCTCCAACTTGTACATGTGACCCTAACTAATAAAGCAGGTATTGAAAGATAAATTAAATAAATGTTCAAATAAATTCTTAGACAAATAAGTGCTACTAAAAGTTTACTAAAACTGTTTTGTTTTTTTTCAAGAGACCTTGATGTGTACAGTAGTAATAATGTCAAAACTGTAAGAGAGTACTATTTTATATTTCATTTTTATTACAACCAAACTGTGCAAATTCTTAAAAATATATGCAAATTGTTACAGCTGTGTAATCTTGATGACAGACCTACAGCATCACCTGCAAAGCACAGCTCTATATTTAGAGCTTACCATTGATATTAAAACAATGTGTACTTTGCAGTCTGATTTTTTTTGTAGCTATACGACACTTGTTTGAAAATATTAAAGTAACAACATTCAAATTAAAAGAAACTACATAATAAAAGTCAAACATTAGAGGTACATTTGCCTTAATATTGTAGGCCAAATAGAGAATGTTTCAATGTAGCTCAAGCAGTTATAATAATATTCATAGAGATATAAATTATTAATTGTAGTCATAGCTGCTAAGATGACACATATATCTATAGACATCTGCATGATATCAACCACTTTTACTTCATTTTCCTATGTTTCTGTGGTCCAACAATTATTTCTAATCCATTAATGTGACATTTAAATGAATATGAAAATCATCAATAACTCCATGAAAGTACAAATCATGCTGATTATTTTTCTGTGCATACATAACAACTTATGCCATGTCAGCTTTCAACTGACAATTTGCTTCCTAGTGCAGAGGATAGCAGTGATAAAATATTAATACTAATATAAATATTATCAGTATTTATAACTATCGGTGGAAACATTCATTAACTGCAGGCTCTGAGCTGCAGCCATATACCTTGACATTTTATTCAGACCATGTTATTCATGCAGATAATCATACTCCCAGTGATCTGTGACTGGCCATTGCTGTCATAGCACATGTAAATATTAAAATATCTAAAATGAGATGAGGGAAACTTAAGACACAGGCTCAAAAAAATAGTGCTTTCTTTCCTTTAATATCCAAAACTTCCTCAAGAAAACTTACAAAGAACACACATCCTGTTTAAATACAAAATGTTAATTAATGATGTAATTTGATTTAATCAATAAAAATGACAAATCCACTAATACAAGATCTGTTCTTAAAAAGACATAGTATCTTCTTCCTTACCATAATACAATACAAAATACATACAAAAATATCTTGTCTATTAAAATACATTCTAAGACTCTTGTGATATATGTTAAACTGTATAATATCTGGAATTAAATATTTTTAAACTTCAAATAACTTTTTTTAGAAATGTTGTCATTAATTCCCGGTGTAAAATCTGCTCTTAAAAAGACCTGCCACTTTAATTCTAAATATTCCATATAAGAATTAAAAGACTCTAAAAATTGTTGTCTATTTACTTCCTCAATGACCACAAACTGAAATTTCCTAAAATGTGTACATGATTGGGAATGCCTAGCTAATGCACTTGTACAATCCTTTTTTTAATGGCCAAAACATGTTCCCTAATTCTGTCTGCTAACCTCTGTATTGTTTTGCCTATATAGAAATGGATGCAAGTAGAACAAATACTGCATGATAAACTAAGCCTTCACTCTGACATGTAAATCTGTCTTTGGCAGTAAACATATAATTATTATGTTTGAAATAAAAACTGCTTGCTGTTATAATGGACCTATAATAAGATCACGTGTAACAAGGAAATGTACCTAATTTTATAACCTTCTCTAAAGGGTATTCTAAGTTAGATGAATTTTCTAAAATCTGTTTCAAATTGTGGGTTTTCTTGTAAATATTCCTGGGCTTATTCTCTTTTATTTTTACTAACTCTTGATTTCCAATTAATATTTTCCCATTATCGCTAATGATTTGATGAATATGTGCCCCATCTACACATTGGTATAGGAAATGAACAAAACTCTCTGTTATCAACTCCCTCTGTTTGACTAGAATTCTTGGGACAAAAACCTGCTTGTAAAATCAGTGGAAATCTTGTATACCTTTGTTTAATAACATTTTAGAGATTACAATGAGCTTTTTATATGCTATCCTCATTGTTGGAAAAAAAAATAACACATTGACTTCCCTAAAAAAAACATGTCATCACTAATAAGTCTGCCTATCCTAATAATTTGCCCTCTAAATACATTGAGCTTCATGAATTGTGGGTGAAAACTGTCATAATGAAGATAATTATTTATAAAGGTTTATTTTCTAAAACTAATACTTGAAAAATTCTTTGCAGAAACTTTCATAGTGATTTCTACATCTAGAAAGTGAACTGAAGTTTCCATATTACTTATGACAAACTTCAACCATGACGCACTTTTGTTTATTTGCTCAATAAATTTCTCCCGTAAAAAAAAGTCACCTGTCCAAACTAAAAATAAATCATCTATATACCTTTTATAGAACTTAAATCTAAAATTGGGGATCTTGCACAAGTATTCCTTCTCCCACTAACATAAAACTAAATTGGCAAACACAGGAGCTACCTGAGCTCCCATTGCTACTCCACTCATTTGTTAAAATAGGTTATCAAACATAATAAAATATTGTTTAACACTAATTCCAACAATTGGCATATAATAGTAACATCTTCTTTTAATTGCCTGCCATATTTACTAAGATAAAACCTAACAAACTCTAAGCCTTCTTCTTGCTCAATAGAAGTGTATAGGGGGCATACTTCAATAGCACATAAAATAGTTTCTTTACTCATAAATTTGTAATTCTTGAGTAGTTCTAAAAAGACCCAAGAATCTTTTAAATAGAATTCACTTGTTTGAACAATTGGATTTAAAATTTTGTCTAAATACATTGATATTTTAACAGTTTTGTTGTAAGGGGCAGATATGATTGGTCTAATAGGAGGATCCACTAAATCTTTATGTATTTTGGGTATCCCAAAAAGAAACCCTAATTGCATTTTTTCAACTGTAAGAAATTCAAAGAAGTAAATAGTTATAAAACTTTGAAGTAACATATCTAACAAGCATAAATCAATCTCTTGATAACATTACTTAACATACTATTTGGAAACTTTTTTGTAACTATTTTTATCTGAGAGCAAATTTCAATAATCTTATTGTATTTAGCAACTTCCATAATCACAATACCATGCCCCTTGTCTGCTCTCGTATTTCTTAAAGTAGTTTAACTATTTAAATGCCTAAGTGCTTCAGATTGTTTTTTGTTTAAATTGTGAACCTTTCTCTTCCAATTTTTCTGATCAGATTTATAAAATAAATCATACAATTTAGTTTCACAAATTGAAGAAAAAATATTCAATGCATTGACCAATGGAGGATTTACTGTACTTGACATTTTAAAAACACTATCACCTGACATAACTTCATGAAAGATGTACTTCAAATTTAATTTTCTAATGCAAAACTTAAAATCCAATAAAGTGTTTACAATGGAAACTTTACTGGTAGATAAAAAACAAAAATGTTTTGCCAATGCATCAAGTTCATCTTTGGATAAAGTTCTTTTACTCAAATTAAATATGTGACAGGCAACATTCAATGACCCCTGTTCTTGCCTTTTTCCTTTACTGTCACATTCAATCCCTCTTGGTTAGAGAGTAAGCTCGCAAGATCTGTAGTTTGTGAGGGAAAAAGGGGAAAAAGGAGCTGTATCACTAGAATCACTTAATTTCACTTACTAAAAGCCCCCTGTGTGAAGACACACTTGAAGGACCAGATGTTTCCACATCAGCAATTTCAGAAAAAGAATCCAGTCTATCAAGATTAATAACAGCCACATCTTTCTTTTTAACTTAATTCATTTTCACCATAAAATTACCATTCTTTTTAAGCAGATACGCCTGCCTCTGTTTGGAATTAATATCTCTGGCTATTTTTTTCTTTTTCTTATTTACTATGTTTGCATTGTGCCTCTCAGTTTTTTCTGTTAAATTGTGGTATAAATACTGAAATGCCTGAACCATATGATGCTGACACCATTGTATTTCAAGAGCCATAATTTGCTCCTTCAAAGTTTTAATTTTGTCAGCATTCCAACTTATTAGCACTTGTATAATGTTTAAACCAACATTATTACATGTTTCCTTAATTTTTTCATAAATATTATCATTACATGGAACACAGTTTGGAAACACATAAACTCCAAGTCCAAGTGGCACCACTTTCAATTCATAACATTTGTTTAAATAATGATTCTCTAAAATTAAGGATTTATATTTGAGGACCTTTTTTTCTAAGTCAAAAAAATTGCTTTTGAAATCCAGCAAATCTTTTCATATGCTAGAAACATACCTAGAAGGCTGCCAAGATGAAATACCTTCTGTGAATGGGTTTATTTCTTCTCCATTTAAAAACCCAGTAACCAACTGTTTGGCTATAAACACTTCCTCTGCTATAATTGTCCCTTCTGAAGATGAACCATTGGACCTTTTTCTAAAACTCTGGTGGGCTCCCGAAACTCCCATTGAATTGTTTAAGCACTGCTTGTGGTTTATTGATGACGTCAGCCAGGTTCCTGGTCAGACATACAAGATCTTCTGGTGTAGGATGAATGGTGAGATTCAAATTTTTATCTTGTTCCATTGCCATAGCCACAACCAAAGATCAAAAGGTAGGACCAGAATGAATATATCCAACAAGTGCCTTAAATATCACCAACTTTGTATATTTGATTCACATCAAAAACCAAAAAAAAAAAAAAAAAAAAAAATGAACGAACAAAAAAACAACTAAAACCAGGCAAGGGAAACTTAAGGCACAAACTCAAATAATTTAGCACTTTCATTCTGTTAATATCCAGAACTTCCTCAGAATAAGTTACAAAGAACACACACCCTATTTAAACAGTAAATGTTAATGAAGTCATTTGATTTAACCAATAAAAATGACAAATTTGTTAATATAAGATCTGTTCTGAAAAAAACATAATATCTTCCTCCGTATCATAATACTATGCAAAATGCATACAAAAATATCCTGCATATTAAAATACATTCTGAGACTCTTGTGATATATGTTAAGCTGTACAATATCTGCAATTAAATATTTTTAAACTTCAAAAACATTTTACAGAAATGTTGTCATTAATTCCAGGTGTAAAATCTGCTCTTAAAAAGACCTGCCACTTTAATTCTAAATATACCAAATAAGAATTAAAAGACTCTACAGATTTCTGTTTATTTACTTTCTCAATGACCACAAACTGGAATTTTCTAAAATGCGTAGGTGATTGTGAATGCGTAGCTAATGCATTTGTACAATCCTTTTTCTTAATGGCCAAAACATGTTCCCTAATTCTGTCTGCCAAATATGAAAATTGTCAAACTCTACATAACTTTATACAAAATATCATTAATAACTCCAGAAAAGTACAAATCATGCTGATTCTTTCACCGTACATACTTAATAACTTATGCCATGTCATCTTTCAGCTGACAATTTGCTTCCTAGCGCAAAGGATAGCAGTGATAAAATATTAATACTAATACAAATATTATAACTATATTATAACTATCGGTGAAAACATTCATCATTAACTGCAGTCTCTGTACTGCAGCCATATACCTTGTTATATTTTATTCAGCCCATGTTAGTCATGCAGATAATCATACTCTCAGTGATCTGTGACTGGCCCTTGCTGTCATGTCACATGTAAATATTAAAATATATCATATTTTCTTTACACTATACCATAAATGTCAGTTTCATTCAAAGCCTGCCACTTTAGAATGACAGATTCATTTGTTCCTTATTAATTGTCCTATAGGTCTTCAATTGACATCAGTGATTGATATGACAGTCATGCTATTGTCTTTATATTGCTGTAGATATGAAGTTGTTGCTCATATCCATAACTGCTGGAATAAGAAATGATTTATATTTCTGCATGCCTCCATGTTAACTGCCTTCATTTACTGTCTTTTTAATACTGCCCTTTGCTTGCATGTTAACAAACTTACACGGTTGCTTCCAAATCCATTACTGCATAATTAAAAGCAAATGCAAACGTATGTCCTGTTTTTCATTACTACTACTACTACCAGAGTTTATCAGTAACATCTGAATGTGTATGTCACTGCACTCAATTGCTCATTAAAGCAGAAAACAGTTTTGTTAAAATAGTAGTGTTGGAGTGTATGTATGTGTATATATTCATATTCATATCTACCAGAGGAAAAATCCATCCGTCTCTGCAGCCCTTTGCACTGTATTTACATGATGTGTATGATGGATATAAATGACTGATCCTTTAATCAAATGATTCCCCATAACAATGTATTTTAGGTTAGTTCAAACAATATGCTTTCTGAATGTAAAGTAATGAAGTCTATCATAACTTTATAATGTGGCTCACTTCTGATAAAAGCAGTAACCCCACAAAGTACTTAGAATTCAAGTTGATACAGCTCATACATGACAGATCACAGTTTAATGCAGCCTGTGTTTACACGATAACACATATACTTCAATTATAAGCTCCCTCTTTCCCCCTATAAAAATAACCACAATGATTTAAAGAACAGCAGCAATCTCCACTGGAAAACACAGTAAGTGACCACCTCTTGATCTGTTTGTATACCTGCCCATCTTTTTCAGTGATGTTCCAGATCTGAAGAATTAGATTTTCTCTCTGGACATCTACTCTGTATTCTTGGAGATGTATCTGCATGTAATATTGGGTTGGGACAGCTTGTCATCTTCCCTGGACATTTTAGGTTTTTGTCTTACATAAAGCTACAGTGCCTTTAATCTTCCCAGGAGTAACATGAGATGTCAATGCAGCTGTCTGACCAACTACTTCAGATTTAGGTTATAAACCTTTTCATGGACTTTGGTTTCTTACTCTGACTCCAGCCTTGAACACTGACTGCTTTCTGCAATTGCTGTCATTATTATCTCTCTGTTTTGACTCCAGAATTTCTTTTACTTTGTAATTATTTGCATTTATTTTTTGGGAGCAGTAATGTTAATGTAGACAGTTTTTTTTTAATCGTTCTGCTTATCAACAAGTGAAATGAGAGCCTGAGTCCCTGCAAGTGTAGTATTGCTTTTCTCTAAAACAACAAGATATCCCTCCTCAAATCTATGGCAACTGTCCTTTCTGTCAAGACTTTTAACTTTATGCATAGTTTTATACATTTACCAGCAGACAATGTGGAGTGGATGTCGTGTCTAAATTCCAATGTATGCACAAATAAGTCTGGATTCTTTACTTTGTGTTGAGGACAATTGTCAGACATGAAAACTGAATATCCCATGTCTCAGGAATTCAGACTTGGTGTCATAATCTCTTCCTCTGGATTGTTGTTATAATATAAATCACAAATGGCACAGCTCTGCTATACTGGCCCTACCTGGATGAGCATTTCTGGTCAATGCATTATATCTCTTGCTGTTTGAAATTTACTGTACCCAAATGTGACCCATTTATCATATATTCATAGGTAGTTACTAAGCTGGCATTGAGAAGCCTAACACACATTCCCAGTTGCTACTAAGCAGTGTCTGATTAAGTGACTTGCTAAGGGTCACATATTAGGCAAATGACAGCTGAGGGAATCCAACATTGTACCTCGAAACTACAGCTCATAGACTTAACCCTTTTGCTAACTGACAGTCTCTTCTCAAATGTTTGTTATCATATTTGATTAGGAGCACTATTCTGACAGCTCTGTGTAATACATTCAGGTCACAACCAATTTATTTCCTTACCAAAGATTTTTATTCAGGCCAACTTTTCATTCTATTTTTTTTTTTAACTGTAATCAAAGTCTGTGTTGTTATTTTTCTGGCATTATGTTACTTATTTCTTCTATCACTGACAACTTTGGCACTATCCAAAGCACCTCTAATGTTTCTGACAGTTTATCATGCTTCTCTACAAAATACACAACTGAATTCATGTGATATATGTATGTACTTATCTAGTGTGCATTTCACTTTCACATATTTATACAGATAAAGTTACATTTTCTGTAATCTTAGATATGCCTTGTACAAAGGCTTTCTTAAAGTAGTTTGCAAGTGTTTATGGTCTGCTTCCACTGGAAATCCTCTACTGCATATTCATGAAATGTTCCACTTCCATGGACTGCTGTTAATAGCCTCTTTCAATATCTGAGTACATCTCTTTTGTACATCTATAAATGCTGTTTAAAATTGGTACTGCTGTAACTAGTTTCTTGGACATTTCAAAAATATTTCTTGTTCACAGCTTCATTTCCATGCTGTGCTCTAACAGCTTTCTTTTAGACAAATTTATTTCATATATGTTAGGTACAGATTTGCAAGATTGTGCACTATGCCCACAAACTTCTGTAATGCTTGCATGCTTTCTGGCCTGGGTATCTGCAAAGTCATGACTTTTTCTATATTATGCTTTGTTCCTTCTGATGTTAGTATTTTGTCACTGATGTTTTAAATTTACTGTTATTTATTTTGAAAAGATCCTATCTTAATATATTGAACAGCTGAAACAGCCTCTTGCAATGTTTTCTTATATCCAACCCCAGATCATTACATTACCAGAAAGGTTAGACCATCTTATAAATCTTAAGTTAACTGTAAAACTGCTCCCTGGAATACTTCTGGTACCGTTGAAATACCAAATAGAAATCTAAGGAATCTGTATCTTTTTAATGGTAGATTAAATGTATATAATTTGGAGATTTAATGTGCCAGAATCCACAGTTTGTTTCTAGTATTGTAAAAAATTTGGCATTTGATAATAATACCAATGATTCTACATCTCCATCTCCGACAGCATCTCTGACCTCCATACATACACGCAAGATTCTTTCCTGTCTGTAGTAAAGTAGCTTATTGAAAATCACCTCATCCTAAATCCAAAAAAAAAATGAAACTCTTACTATTTCTTCCTTGAACTATCTCTCACCATAAATCTACCTTTTTCATCACATCTCATGACAAGATCACCATTCAAGCCAAACTCTACACTAAGCTCCTAGGTACCATTATTGATGATGAACTTAAATTTAACTTGCATATTCAGCAAACCATCAAAAAAAACCTCAACAAAAATTGGTCTACTGTACAGAAATAAGAAATTTCTTAACTTAGACATTGGGACTTTCCCTTCCTCAGTCTCTCCTCCTTTGCTCCCTTCTCTATGCAGCCCCTATCCTCACTAGCATTCAGTCCACATGTTTATCTAAACTCCATCAAACATACCACAAAATAACTAGATTTGCCACTAATTCTCCTCAGAACTCACACCACTGCATGGCACTCAACTCACTTAAATAGCTAGAATTCCTCCAACAACTCCTACTGTCTCAATTTCAAATCATACATTTTGTTCTATACAAACCTACCTTCTGCTTTTTTCTCTCCTCCCTTGTATCCTATTACACCCCTAGTTGACTCGTCACACATCTAATCAACAATTCCTTGACATCCATAAACCTAACACACATTTTGGAAAACTGCTATACACATGTACTGCAACCCAAGCCTGGAATAAACTCCCCTTACCCATAAGAACCATCCCCTACCCCAAGCACTTCCAAAAAGAGCTAATATTATATCTACTTAACATAATGTCTTGCCCCTGTCATGATCCTTCCTAGTCCTCTACACCCTTTCATCCCCCCATCCTACACACAAACAATCACACTCCTCAAATCAATACCTCATTAGCTAGGAAACTACATCACAGACAAGTATATTATACCAAGCTCTACCTTAATCTTTTGCTATGAATCATCATTATTTTGGCTGCATGCTCAACTAGGGAAAAAAACTTGTGCTAATGTTACAACAGCTATTTTTCTGTTTTGTATTTTAGATTTTTTGTACTTATAAATACTTGTTAACTGTGGTATTACTTCATTTGTCTGTAAAATCTCTGGAGATTTTCTTCTCGGATCTCTACTGAAAATGGGCTGCTGGCTCAGTTGGACCAACCCGGTTAACAAATGTCAAAGAATAAAATAATAAAAATAAGATGACTTCTTTGGATGCCATACATAATCCTGTCTATTAGTGACTTTATTTGCATCTTGTGAATTAACAGAAATGTGAATTTGGCTTTGCTTTACAATGGTGACCATGCTATTCACCCATTCATTTGGGGTCTAATTGTTTCTTAATGATTCCTAAATATTCCATTTACTTCAGTTCCTATTCTAGTTTAATGCTGAATGGTACATACAGTATACTCTTCATGCAGAGTTTGTCAGTAGCATCTCATCAGGAATTATATGTATACAATAATTATTCTAGCAGGTTGTAAATAAATAAACACAGTCCCAGTCGCAGGGGATATTATAACGTTGGCTTTGTGACTGACTACTGTTGTACACATATACCCTTTGCTTTCTCACTATGAATTAATTTTTTCCATTCCTAGATCTTTTTACAAGCCAGATAATTTAAACTATTACTACCCACGGTGGTGGTGTTGCGGTAGTGTTTTCACCTCACAGTAAGACGCTGTCTGGTTCGATTCTCAGCTAGAGCGTCTTCTGCGTGGAGACATGCATGAATGGGCATACCTTCATGGAAGGTTGTGCATCAGGGCTGGTAACTCGGCACGTAAAAATCAACTACCAATCATTAGCGGACCGGAGTTCCGCTGTGGTGACCCTTAACCAGGAAAAGCCGAAAAACACAACAAAAAAAATGTTGACTTATTTCTTTGCCAGCCACTATTTTACACAAAACCCTTTATTTATTATTACATTTATATACCAGCAACTTTTAACCTAGTATCTTTAATTGGTGTCCTGAATATTTTAACATTGTCCACACACTGCTTTTTTGTTCCTTTTTGCCCTATTGCTTCAAATGTATCTTTGGACCTATTATTGCATGCTGCACATGTATAATTTAAATTCAGCAATTCGTTTACTTGCATGCATCTCTTACTAATAAGCTGTTTTGCATTCAAATCTCATTGTTTCTGTTGTATATTCATACTGCACTATATCAATTAATTTCCCTTTAATAATATGAACCAGCTGCCTGATTTCATACTTTCCTTCAACAATATACATATTATTTTGAATTTGCCATCTCCTTTTGTATATCTTTGCAAAATGATTCTAGCATACCTTCAAGAAAACTGATTAAATGTAAAATATATTCTCTCCTCGTACTTAGTCATGCCCATTATACTTATGAAGTTTGATTTTCAACATTGCCATACAGCCTGTGTATCTCATGGTTGTTTTTTCATCTCTGTTAATGCTATAATAAAATCATATTCTATCATTTTTGTATTTTATTTGACTCGTATTTTATTTTGTACACATCAGTTTGCTTAGGAGCCTGTGTTATTTAAAATAATAACTGGTGATTAAATGGTAAGTATTTTTTCTTTTCTCTCAATAAATCCTGAATTTCTTCCTGATTACCACCGGTTTGCTATTCTATGCTGTAGGAAAAGTGTTAAAATAACATCAAGTTGCTTCCCCAAGACATAACAGAAATGCAGTCCACTATACCTTGTTGGGTCTTGCATCTGTTCCACTCCCACAAATTAGAATAAATCAATTTTCTCAATCCAGAGCTTCTACTTTTCTACAAACCATCTTGCAATGAGAGCATTCTTGGTTGCTGCATTTGCAGCATTTTTACTGAAATGATATTTCTGCATTTCCAAAGATATGCATTGACACCATGCCATCCTGCTCAATGTAAAAAAATATTATAAGACCCTCCTCCCAAAGACTTATTAAAAGCAACTCCAACTGGACCATGGCCCTCAACAATAAGTTCATAAGACTTTTAAGTGTTCAGATAAAAAATGACGGTCAAAGAATACTTTAGCTCCAATACCAGGATCAAAAATACAATCTCCAAACCACTTGTCTAGTGTAACCTTAAAGTGTTCAATGTTGTTACACAGCTGAATACTGTTAGGAATTTTGTTCCACAAAGGCATAGTACCAGTAGTGATGTACATGTTCCTAATATTAGCCCTACTGACTGGTACCTTAACATTCAGATTTTTATGTTTATAAGTTTTGTCAGAAAGGTGGATGTTCATATCAAATAATGATTGGAGTACTTGATCATGAACTATCCTGAAGCAAACAGCAATCTGCTACTCATGCAGCTGTAATGAATTTTATATAAATTCAACATACATCTATCACTGTAATCCATATCCCTAACTTTGGAAATCAGTTTAGTAAATCTTTCTTGTACCCTTTCCAATCAATTAATTTGACAGCACTGTATGAACAAATGCCATTGTATTCCATATCAGATCTTACATGAGCTTTATACAAATCAGTTAGACAATCCTCATCCCTGGTGCTAATTTTTTAATAATAAATCCTAGTTTCCTTAAAGCATTTTACAGATATCAACATGTTTTGTAAATGAGAATTTAGAGGACATTAACATGTCCAAATCCTTATAGACATTAGCATCTGTTAACAAACTGATGGAAATGAATAGGTTTCTAATTTTAGAATTTTCAAAGAATGTTTTATTTATTTATTTATTTGCATTTGTTTTTCAGGATAGTCCACTGGCCTAGGATGCCTATTTTCAATGGAGACCTGGGGAGAAAAGCTCCACATATTACATATACATTGATGAGACAGTTACATAATAAATGTTAACAGATTCAAGTTACTAGAAAGCAACATTATATAAAATACAAAAATAACAATGATTTTACATCCAGGTAGAATATACATGTTGGTATACAATTACAATTAGGCATTCTTTTCTTTAAATTTCATCTTGTGGCTGAGGATGCATAAACTTGAGAAGGAGAAGAGTTAAATTAAGAGAAAATAGATATTTCAAAGTGTTAAAGTTGTTAGAAGAGGTTTCTAGTTTCTTGTAATGCTGCAAGAATTATTTGAGCATGTACAGAGCCATTGTTTGGAGAGGTATTCTTGCAGAGACTTCTTGAAAATGGTATGGTTAGAAGTTATTCAGATTGTGGTGGGTAAGGAATTCCACACCTTGGCTATAGCAATGGAGTAAAAATCTCGGCCAGCTGTAAGGTTGGGTAATTCTGCCTTTAGAAGACATTTACTTTCTGATCTGAAGTATCTAGCGGGGTTGTAGGGGGGCATTAGTGAGGCTAGGGATGGGCAATCTTCTGGTTTAGTCATGATTTTATGTGCAGTGGTGAGTTATAGGTAAGTTATGAAGTGAGGTAGTTCGAGCCAATTGAGTTTTTGTAGGGATATACAGTGATGGGCAGTATGTGTAGCATTGTTGGCAAACTTTGCTACTTTATTGTAACATGATTTGAGTTTGTTTTTTAGAGAGAGAGTTGAATGCCTGTGAGCAGGGGGGGACCATATAGTAGAGATGGGAAAAGAAAGGAGGATGCTAGGGTTTTTTGGCTGAGTGGTTGAGGTAAGTTATTTGTCTGCAAAGTAGACCTAACTTTTGGTGGGTCTTTCTGATGTTGTTTAGGATATGAAGGTCAAAAGAGAAATTTACATTGATAGTAACTCCAAGGAGTTTAGTGTGGGGCACTTCTTTGATGACAGTGCTGTTCTGAGACTGAATAGTAAATCCTGACCTATTTATGGGGGTGAATCTTTTAGAGGTGAATAAAAGGAGTTTGGTTTTGTTGGCATTTAGGGCTAGGTGATTGTTGTTTATCCATGTGTGTGTGGATGAGAAGGCGATTTGAGTTGTTTTTTGGAGTTCAGTGGTGGAGTAGGCAGACCAGATGATGGTGAAATCATCTGTGTATTGAATAAGCGAGGTTTGGGACAGGGAAGAGTGGAAGTCATTAACAAATATGCTGAAAAGGAGGGGCCCAAGTATAGAACCTTGGGGAACTCTTGTTGATAATAGGGGATAAGGTGAGAAGTACTGGTCCCATTTAATTGCTTGTTCTCCATTTGTAAGGCAGTTAGAGAACCAATTTATGGTAGGGGGTGAGATTCCTAGGTTAGATAGTTTAGTGAGTAGTAAGGAATGTGAGATGGTATCAAAAGCCTTTGATAGGTCAATGAATAAAGAGGACACAATAAAGAGGACACAATTTTCCCTATGTCTCTTGCATGGTTTACAGTATCCAAGAATGATATAAGAGCAGTGGTAGGACTGTTTCCAGGTTTGAAACTGTGTTGGGCAGAGGACAACATTTTATTGTCTAGGAGGTGTGTTAGGAGCTGATTGTGGACACATTTTTCTAGAATTTTGGATAGAGGGGAAAGGATTGCTATGGGTCAGAAATTGGTGAAATCTATGTTTTGGCCACCTTTATGTAGTGGGAGAATATAAGCTTTTATCCAGATAGTGGGTACTTGCTGATCTTGGAGAGATCTATTTATAAGTATGCTAAGTGGATAAGCTATAGACTTTGCTGACATCTGTAGTTATGCTGGGGGTAGGTTACCAGGTGCATTAGTACATGGTTTGAGTCTAAGGAGAATTGGGAGAAGGTGATGTTTGGTGTGTAGTTTATATTTGGTGAGTGTGTTGTGATATTTATTTGAGGGAAGTTTCCTGTAAGTTTAGCAGTGGACTCTACAAAATGCAAGTTGAATATTGTGGCAATTTCTGTGGGGGATTTGTCTGGGTCAGGACAGGTGTCTGGATACTGGGTTAAGTAGGGTTGAGATTGTATTCCAGAATTTCTTAGGGTTTTGTTTATGACATTTTTGGTTAGATAGATAGAATTGTTTTTTATTTTTTACTACTCCATGTTTTGCTTGATTATGAAGTTGTTTGAATTGTAGGAGGTATTGGGGTCTTTTTTTTTGTGTGGGATGAGTAAGCCAGGTAGCATTGTTGTTTTTAATTCTTTTTTGCTATCTGGGGGCTGGATTGTTTAGGACATCTAAGAAGGTTGAATTAAAGAATTCAACAGCTTCATCTAGTGGGAGGACTTTCAGAATGCTCCAGTTTACTTGTGCCAGGGTGTCATTACATTGCATTTGGCTGCACTAAACTAAAGTCCCATAGTAAATGCCCATCTGCCAACTTCAGATGTGTAAGAATTAATTGTCTCTATAAACAGTCTAGGTCTACAGATACCTTGGTATTTGGTTAGACTGAACACTTTCAGGACCACATTACAGTCTCTAAGTCCAAAGTTAAAGTGGTCTTCTGAACAATACAAATCTCCCATTTCCTATTCCCTCCAGGTAGACAAACTATTGGCAATGGAGTCTTTCGTCCATAGCTGGACTAGGGTCTACTTGGTTTCTCTGTCCCAAGTAGAAATCTTTCCCCACTTCAGTCCATCTTCAACAACATCTGCAAGTCCATTATACTGTCATTGGGAAAAGATAATGGTAACGCACCCCCCTTCCAAAGGGCACACAGCTACATGGTAATGCACCACCCTTCCAAAGGGCACACAGCTACATGGTAATGCACCACCCTTCCAAAGGACACACAGCTACATGGTAATGCACCACCCTTCCAAAGTGCACACAGCTACATGGTAATGCACCACCCTTCCAAAGGGCACACAGCTACATGGTAATGCACCACACTTCCAAAGGGCACACAGCTACATGGTAATGCACCACCCTTCCAAAGGGCACACAGCTACATGGTAATGCACCACACTTCCAAAAGGCAAACAGCTACATGGTAATGCACCACCCTTCCAAAGGGCACACAGCTACATGGTAATGCACCACCCTTCCAAAGGGCACACAGCTACATGGTAATGCACCACCCTTTCCAAAGGGCACACAGCTACATGGTAATGCACCACCCTTCCAAAGGGCACACAGCTACATGGTAATGCACCACCCTTCCAAAGGGCACACAGCTACATGGTAATGCACCACCCTTCCAAAGGGCACACAGCTACATGGTAATGCACCACCCTTCCAAAGGGCACACAGCTACATGGTAATGCACCACACTTCCAAAGGGCACACAGCTACATGGTAATGCACCACACTTCCAAAGGGCACACAGCTACATGGTAATGCACCACACTTCCAAAGGGCACACAGCTACATGGTAATGCACCACCCTTCCAAAGGGCACACAGCTACATGGTAATGCACCACGCTTCCAAAGGGCACACAGCTACATGGTAATGCACCACACTTCCAAAGGGCTCACAGCTACATGTTCCACAAAGAACAACTACACTTCTAAGCTCCTTGATCTTTAAGCTCATCAATACAAAATCGTTTCACTGCTTTACTTGCAGATTGTCTGAAAGATAGCCTTCATATCATCTAAGGGCTTTGTCTAACTCCTCCACCACCACTATTCCATTCAGTGAACTGAAACATATCAAGCAATCATTCGTAGCACTAGCTCCAAAAAATCTGGGAATCCAGTTCATTTTATTTTTATTTTGAAATTGTTAACTGGGGTAGAGCACTGATCCTATTGGGCCCATTTCAGTCTCAGCACAGGGAAAAACATGAATAGTTGCACAATAGTTGCATGGCATTATAATATATAAATGGCACTATACACAGAGTGAGTGAATAAAACACACTATAAACATGCATTATATTTAGAGCAGAAATCAGAGTTGGCTTGCTGCAAGAATCACAATCACAAATAGAATCAGAGCAAGGTATGTAGATGGAAGAAAGGAATTAAGAAGTTAAGTTGCATGACCAGAAAGATAGCGGTAGCATTTTCCTAGAGTCTTGAAATGTGCTTTTATTTGTAGATGAAAAAATGGGGTTAGAGGCATTATCTTTGAGAAAAGGAGAGCCCCACAGTTGGGACCAAGGACTGAGAAAGCATGGTCTGTGCAGTGAGGCCTAGTTTGGGGAGTTTAGAAAAACTTAAGTGGCTAAGATGTCTAAGTTTGTGTGCCAGTGTATTGCTAAACAGTCTGGAAGTTAATGGAGGGAAGATGTCATTCTTTATACATTTACATAGTTGAGAGGCAACTAGAAAGTCATCACATCATTTCACAGGCAACCAGTTAACTTTTTCAATGGTTTTACAGTGATGTTCATTTTTTCAGGACAGTGTAATGAATCTGCAAATGGCATTGAACTGGACTGACTGGTGGATACATTTATTTTAGAAGCTGCAGCAATTAGCAGGAAAATGTATTCTAGCTGAGCCAGTAAGATATCTTTACCTATGGCATTTCTACAGAGACTGGATAGGAAAGGGGAAATCCTATTAGCTCAGAATAGAAGAGAGTTTATTTTTGTGTGTGTGTGTAGTCCAGGTGGAGTTGGAAATGTAGGAAGGGGTTAAACATAGTCTCTAGGTATTTGAATGAGGTGACATTTTCAGTAGGGTTATTAAGATGACTGAAGATTTTTAAAGGCCATTGAATAAAGGCATGAAAATCAGGTTGAATTTTGAGTTCAAGAGAAGAGACAGACTGGTTGGAGCAGAATATGACCAGGTCATCAGCATAAAGCAGAAGAAAAAGATGTGGTAAACCAAAAGGAAGTGTGTTAATGTAGATAAAAAGATGAGAGGTGTCAGAATAGATCCTTGTGGAACATCTTTCTGTAGAGGGACTGATGTAGAGAATGATGAAATTAAATGAAATTAACTGAGAAGTGGCAGTTATAAAGATGTAGTTTTTGAACCAGGGCAGTGAGTCAACACTAATGGCTATTTCAATAAGATGGACCAGGAGAACTGAAAAATCAGCAACATCAAAGGCTCTAGTGAGGTCAATAAAAATTACTTATGTAATTAGGCATTTCTCCATTCCAAGAAGAATGTTGTCACTGAGTGTCCAGATAGCTGTGGATGCACTGATATCTGACCAAAAGCCATGCTGTTTTTGAGAGTAAAGGTGGTATTGGTTGATGTATTAAGTAACTTGCAAATTAAGTAATTTTTCCAGATTCTTTCCTAGGATAAGGAGAAAAGAAATGGGTCAAAAGTCTGATAGACTGGAGTTATTGGGTTTCTTAGGGAGTGGCTTTACAATGGCATTCTTCCAAATAACCACAATATATAACATATATTAATCACTTCCCAAAATGCAGAAGGCAGCTGAAAGCATATCTGTTTAAACGAGCAAAGTGGAAGTGTCACTGTATAAGTAATATCACCTAGCATACCACCGAACTCTGGCCTGTACTTACCCAGGGAAGGTATATCTTTATGCAAACTTAATATAATACTCGAGTAACAGTTATATAGAGCTCATGATGATGAATGCTCCCTTTTTTATTTACTGCATACCAGTGTCAACCTGCAAATAATGTTTAGTGTTTTGTAATGAAAAATGTTACAAAGAATAATAATCTGTTAAATGCCTGATGTGTATTTGAATGCTAGGGCACTTCTTATTTTGTCTACAATGCTTTACATTGTTTTACTATTGCATTATAAATAATGTAACTGCTTATCCTCCTGGGCTGAAGCTGAAAATGATCCATTTAGATCAGCATTTTACTACACTTAATGTCATAAGTAAATACAACACACACACACACACACACACACACACACACACACACACACACACACATTGATATTCTCTCTCTCTCTCCCTATATATATATATATATATATATATACATATATATATATATATATATATATAGCTATAGATATAGATACAGATATATATGGATCTACTTCACACTTTCACATGTTGAAAACTCATTTCGCTGAATCTCACTTCACCAGGCCCACTTCACTGAAAGCTCACTTTACTGAAAACTAAGTTGACTGAATCTTATTTCTCTGAATGGAAGTAGTGGCAGTGTGTAGAGTACTGTAAGGCAAGTAAAAGGTATATGCCCATTTCCCCACTGTAGTGCAATCCTGTAGTTAGTATATATAGTTAGGGGTGTGTGAGTGGCACAGCCGCCCATGTTGGGGAGCGTGGGGTGCATAGGCCCCCACCTAGTTTGGTTTTATATTGTATGGTTTCTGTTAAGAGAGTAAGTAAGTAGTCTTTAGGATCTGGAAATAGTTAGTCATTGGCCTTGTAAGTGTGCATGTCAGTGGTTTAAGCTGTAGTATAGTGAAATTTAGCTTTTTAAGCTTTTGTTGAAATGAGATTCAGTCAACTGAGTTTTCAGTAAAGTGAGCATTCAACAAACTGGATACACTGAAGTGAGATTCAGTGAAATTAATTTTCGATGAAGTGAAGTAGACCAATATATCATATACACACACACACACATATATATATATATATATATATATATATATATATCTATATATATATATATATCTATATGTATATATACACACATCTAAAGCAGCTAACTGTTACATGTGTATATATATATATATATATATATATATATATATATATATATATATAGATAGATAGATGTATGTAACAACTAGCTGTTTTTCAGAATGATCATATGGAGAATGTGCCTATTTTACTAGCATTCATAAGCTGTTTAATCATTTACTACTAGTGTACCAAACTATCTCATACATAGGCAGTATTTATTTATTTTCAAACCAAGATAGTCTATCTGGGCTTTGGAGTTCCACAGGAAAAAAATTCACATCTCTGAAAAATTTGCAATTTGACTAGTAAGATGCACAATTGTGAGAGGTGTATATATATATATATATATATATATATATATATATATATATATATATATATTTATTTATTTATTTCACAAACTCGAAATTCCAGTTACCCAACTTTCATAATACCAAAAAGCCGATAACCTTATAACATTGACTGCCTGGAACACCGACTTCCAACTCCAGGTAAGTAACCACTTGGCCATCATCTTAGACTTTGCCCCTTACCTCCATGGAAGTGTCAGCTCAGAGTTGGTATATTTAGTTAGGGGGTGTGCGGGGTGCAACTCCCCCCACATGGGTGGGTTGAATTTGCTTCAATTTTAATTTATTTTTTAGTTTGGCCAAGCGGTTACTTAACCTGGAGTTGAAAGTGAGTGTTCTGGGTGGTCAGTGTTATGAGGTTGTCGACTTTTTTGTCTCAGTATTATGAAAGTCAGCTAAATGGGATTTTGCGTTTATGAAGTAGACCTATATATATATATATATATATATATATATATATATATATATATATATATATATTTATGGGTTTATATCAGAATGTTGAACTGTGAGAAGTCTGAACACCACAACATTGAACTGAACACTCCGAAACATAATTAGTCCAAACACTCAAAACTTCGAAGAACGGAATACCGAATGGTTATGGTTGGCCCTTCTGTACATATGCTTGAAGTCTCCACTGTGGTGTAATCTCGGGTTGGTATATTTAAGTAGGGGGGTGAAGCCCCACACATTAGTAATTGTGTAAAAGTGTTTGTTTGTTGTTATTTGATAGTATGGGTGTAAAGCTGGCTGACCATTGCTTTTCGGAGTTCTGTTTTTTTGCAGTTTTGAGTGTTCGGACTAATGTTTTGGAGTTGTCATTTCGATGTTGCAGTGTTCGGACTTATCACAGTTCTTTTATGTGATATAGACCCATATATATATATATATATATATATATATATATATATATATATATATATATATATATATATGTGTGTGTGTGTGTGTGTTGTTTTATTTTTGCTCATTTATACAGGCTATGCACAAGTTAAGCAGTAAAACATTACTTACTCAACTATTATAAACATCAACAAGAAATATTAGGCTGGAAAGATTCCAGATTATGTCATTATTATGTAAGTAGGGTGATGGGCTCTCATAGACTCAGAGAATGTTGGCTATGTAGATATATGTGTGTGTGTGTGTGTGTGTGTGTGTGTGTGTGTGTGTGTGTATATATAAAATCATTTGAAGTAAGTAGTATCCAGTTTACACCTGCACCTTCTAGTAGTTGTATGCATTTTAGTAGGCTGTGCAGCACTGTGTACATTAACAGTGTGAGCATGACTTTCTTTTATGTACCATTTAGGCTGCCAGAGTTTCAGAAGAACTTTCAGGCAATTGTCTTCTTGGAGTAGCTGGATAAAGTCCAGAGTAGAGCACAGACAGTACAGGTTCAAATAATGGTCCATGGGAAAAGATATGAGTTAATGACTGCTTGTCTCTTTCAGGAGAGAGGGTATACAGACATTTGGGGGGAGCAAGTTCACATAATAATCTGGATAATGTAGAGGTCTGGGAAGTGTCAACTAGATGTCTAACAAGTTCCTTCCCACTGCTGCTGTTCAGGTGAACTTATGATAAAGAACATACATTTTTCTATATGTTTACTGTTTGCTCTATAGTGTACCAGGTGTACTTTGCTGATTTTTAGAAGCTACTTGCAATCTCATGTTTTTCTCTACTTGTAAATTTTGTTTAAATAGGGATGTTTTATGTCAATGTAGTTATGTATTTGAGTGTCTGTGTATTTGTGGAGCTTTTCTCCCTGGGTCTCCACTGAAAAAGGACTTCGACTAACCCTGTCAACAAATGTCAAATAAATAAATAAATAAATAAATAAATAACTTCCATAATTGTTGGGGGCATCGAGGGTTCCTCTACTGGTAGTGGTGGTGGGGCTAGATCCCATGTGACAACACCATTGCAAGCCACAAGCATGTAGCCAAGCACACTTAGATTGGTTAAGAAATACAACAAAAATGCTCATGTAATATACTTATATGATACTGCAGGCTGCCGTCTCCCAGACATATGGATGATGACTTTAATCCCTCTCTCCCATGGTAGAGCTGAAGGCCATAATCTTGTGAGCTTAAACTAGTCATGGATATCCGGGAGGTAATGTGGACATTTCCAACAGCTGATGATCAGCTGCTGCATGAAGGGACCCAAAAATAGAAAAATAGTATTTATTCATAATATTACAGACCTTACCTGAGACTATTTGAAACTCAGTATTTCACTTTTTAATTTTCTGCATTTGCTGCAAACAGTCCAAGTAACACTGTTGTCCCATTGACTCTGATGCATTTCTAAACTTCACTGTACCAAATATTTTGAATTCCATTGTACAAAGAAAAAATATATTGTTCATGTTAGTATTAAAAAACTTGCATATTCTTTTGACTACCCTTATCTTTTCTTTAACATTTCTTTGTAAAATGACTCTTCTTACCACAAATTCTGCACGGTGATTTAAATCAGGGCAATGCACCCTCTAATGCTTATACCCATATCTATAACTTGTTGGATGACATTAAACTGCATCATATTGTCTGTGCATATGATGACCTACTTTCTCATACCCTTTAATATTACCTTCAGTTCTCTCTTATTCTCAGTTTAGCATTTTTTCTTTAACTCACATATTATCTTGCAGACATTCATTTCTTCAGTTAATTTCCTAACTGTGCACTTATAATTTTACTTGTACTATATACTTATGTGACTTCTGATATTTTTGGTTCTGCTTTTCTTAATAGCATGCCTGAACTCAGCTTGATTGTTTTGCTCACTAACATAATCATATCTAGTTTGTGTAGAAACTTGGGCAAATGAATTGCAAGCTCTAACTAGGTTCAGATAATTCCTGAACTTATTTCATTTTGCTGCTATTAAATTTGTCAGTCACCGTAATTAGATCAGGCAAAAAGCCTCAGAATGCATTCTGTGCCACATTCCTGCATATCCTGGTGATGAAACCTACTTTTCTTGAATACAGTTTAAACATCAGCAGCAAGTAATAACCAGTGCCTTTTCTTTGATCATTTCTTGTGTCACAAACTATTTTTTTAACTGCAGATACTATCTTTACTCCTAAACACTTAATTGTATGCTTGCCATCTTCTTATCAGATTTAAATATTTCTGTCATTTCTTCACTTTGTAAGGATTTGTATATTATAGTGACTTACCAAGTAATGTGGTAGAACTACAGTCTCATACATGAGACTACAGTTTACATCAAGTATGACTGTAATAATTTATGCCGGGTTATCTTAACTTACAAAATAGCTGTGCCCCCCCCCTCCCCACACTAGCTTACAGCTGTGACCCCTACTCATCTTTTCCTTTAAAAGAGAGCCTTTGTTGATTGGCATAAAAACTTAATTCTGTTGTCCAAGAGATGCCCACTTCCAGAGTACACAGTACAAAGCAGAGTTTGACTACCTGATTCTTTCAATGGCATTCAGCTATCACTGTGCTAGACAACATTTAGGTACATTGAACACCACTTCATTATATTTTACATTTTTGAATGGAAAATGGAATAGGAGTATATAGAAGGTTTCAAGATTTTTGATGTACTGTAGGAACATTGCCAGAAATGGTTTTGTTATTAAAGCAGTGTCGTTGTATTTTGTATTAGATCACCTCTTGAGGTATGAACCTTGAGACACACATTCACAGTTAGTTCAAGTTAAAATACAGTACTACACTATATCAATCAAAATGTTCCTTTCTTCATGTGGTTTATGCATGTAGAGAACTTCCAGGCAAATAACATAATCTGTTGTAGCTCAGATATGCTCTGAGCTACAACAGAATGGCACTAAATATACTGATCCCAAGGATATTGCCAATATCCTGGCAGATCGAGTATGTGCCAACTTCACCCCACTCTCACCCCCTAAATGACCCATCTCAATACCAAAAGATTGCCAAATTCTGGTAGTCATGGCCACACAGGTAAAAAATACACTTTCCAAAGCTAAGAATACAGCATCCATGGGACCAGACGACATCCCGAGCTGTGTACTACATGAACTACAAAATGAACTGGCACCTCACCTAAGTCTCATGTTTAATCATAGCCTCACCTCAGGCTTTGTGCCCAAAGAGTGGCGCGCAGCTACAGTTATCCCACTTCACAAGGAGGGATCCACCTTGGTTCCCAGGAACTATCGTCCTGTCAGTCTGATGAGCCTAATCTTCAAAGCCATGGAATGCATTATCTTGGAACTTGTAAACAAAGGCATTGGCAACCTTCAAACAATGGATCCCACCCAATTTGGTTTCGTGAAGGGCAGATCTTGTCTCCTCAACCTGATTGACTTCTTCGAATCAGTCTCCAGAGCCATGGACAAGAGTAAGGCAGTCCACACAGCCTATCTGGACCTTACCAAGGCCTTCGACACCATCCCCCACTCTGGCATCATAGATAAACTTACTAAACTGAGCATTAACCCCTATGTCACTCGATGGGTTACCAACTGGCTTACTGACAGAACCCACACTGTAAAAGTAGCCGACTCCAAATCCAGCTCCAGACAAATGACAAGTGGAGTACCTCAGGGTTCAGTCCTGGGACTGCTCTTGTTTGACATCTACTTCTCTGAAGTACAGGCCAACACTAAAGGACTCTGGTTAACAAAGTTCGCAGATGACTGCAAACTGGGAGCCATTACTGAATCCCCAAATGATGTGGATACTCTACAAAAGAGTCTTACAGAGTCAGATGCTTTGTGTCAGAGCCATGGGCTCAAGCTCAATGCCAAGAAATGTATAGTTATCCCCTTTGGAAAAAAAAACATGTACCCATGAATTACCACATAAGCGGCAGTACAATAAACACTGAAATTGTGATAAGGGACTTAGGGACACAGGTTGACAGTGATCTCACCTTCGATAACCACATCACCACAACAGTCAGGAAATCCTTCTATGTGGCACCTCTCATCACTAAGGGGTTTTCATCCAGAAAAAAGGAGGTCATTGTCCCACTGTACTCATCCCTCATTAGACCCATTATAGAGTACAATGCCCCGTTTGGTATGTACCTCACAAGACATCTGCAACAGTTGGAAAGGGTGCAGAAATACCTCACTAAAGGTATCACAGGCCTAAAGCAGATGCCTTATGCTGAACAAACTCCAGCTATACTCTGTCGCATATCATCTACTTTGAGGCAATCTCTGCTTAACTTACAAGGCCATGTCAAACCCAGAGCTGTTGGACATGCTACACATAAAGAAATCCCAATCCCTCAGAGCCACACACTTCAGGGATCAAAACCTGGTTATCACAATGAACAAAACATGCTGGAGGGATAGGTTCCTGTCCCAGAGACTCCCCATACTCTGGAATAGACTGCCCATACATGTCAAACAGAGCACCTCTTTTGCCCTCTTCAAAAGGAACCTTGACGATTGGATGGGAAATAGGAAATTCACCCCGGGGATCACATCAGTCACCCTGCTAGACAGGGGACCAGGGAAGTAAATATTCTGGGAAAAAATAGCCAAGGAATTGTTATGGCTAGGCTTGTATAGGCCCTAGGGCCGATAGCCTAGTACCAACCTATAAACTTATAATAATGAGTATAGCTTTAAATGTAAGTAGTAGGCAATCAGTCTGCAGGCCATTTCAAGCCTAGCCAAAAAACCCTATTTAAAGTTTCCCTCTAACTTCAAGGAGGACAAGCTAATATAGACTGGGAGAGAGAAATAATTTGAGGCTGCTCATCCAATATCTAGGTTTACCCTGAAGGTGGCATGGGTGCTTCTCTATTTGACATGTAGTGGAAGATTGTTCCAAAGGTTAGAGATACATTGGGATAATAATCTATCATCCCAGCATGTCTTATTTATCTGTGGATGAAGATTTACTTCCTTTAACAGAGTATTTGATGTACCATTAGTTATGCAAAGGAACAGGAGATCAAATAGGGTTAGTCTCGAAGTAGATGTCCACTGAAGAGTCTTTAAGAGACTGAGTGCAGAGAAAGGGCTGCCAGCCTCTCCTGATAACTATGATTTTTGAGGCCACTGATAATTTTAGTTATGAATCTTTGAGATCTTTCAAGTTGTGTGATATGTTTATGTAAATACATGCCAAAAGTTGCATTATGTTCAATAATGGGTCTGATAAGATACGAGTAAAGGGGAATCGAGACTTCTTTAGATCTAGTAGAGATGCCTTTGGAAATTGGATGGGCCAGATAAAAGGCTTTCTGAACTACTGAGTAGACACGATGGCCATATGATAAGGAATTACCAACAAGAGTATCCAGACCTCTTATAACAGTGTCTGATTGGAGGGTTGCATCTCCTATATAGTAAGTGAAAATGTTTTGTGCACCAAAATGAACTATGCCTCATTTTGTTGCATTTAAATTGGCACCATCGCCCTTGCACCAATTGCAAAGATGGTCTGGGCTGTGTTGGAGCAGCTGTGAGTCAGTTGAAGCTGGAATAACAACTCCCAGTTTACAGTCATCTGCAAACTTAGTTAACAATTTCCAGAAGTGCTGGTCTGAAAAATATATCCCAAACAGGAGTGAGCCCAAACCCTGAGCCCTATGGTACACCACTGGAAGCTTTTTTGTTTTCAGAAGTGACACCTGCTGCTTTAACCACATGGGTTCTGTCAGACAACCAGTTAGCTATTTATCTCAAAATATAATTCAAATGTACAAGTCTTTTATCAAAAATGCTTGTATGCAGAATAGTGTCAAAAGTCTTACAGAGGTCTAGATATGCTGTATGCATTTCTTAACAACTATCCACTGCTTCAGTTACTTTTTCATAGATTATTAATTTAGTTAAAATAGGCAATACCTTCCTTTGATAAAGCCAGATTGATGAGGGTCCAGGCTTGAAAGATTTTCAGTGTACAGATTAATCAAGTCTGAGATAAAGCACTCCATAGCTTTACATATGAGGATAGTAAAACTGATGGGTCTATAGTTAACAGGAGCTGTGGCTGGGCTGCCCTTGTGTAATTGCATTACAGTGGCTGTTTTCCAGGCTTCAGTAATGTACTCAGTGGAGAAGCTTGCATTAAAGATGCTAAGTAGGGGCTCAGAAAAGCCATATTTGGCACTGATATTCAGGCAACCTGGTATGGTGTCAGGGCCAATGGATGACGCACACTTAGCTTTTGAAAGGGCTGAGAGAACTTGTTCCATAGTAATTATAGGAGGTGGCTGGGATTGTGGAACCTGAGCGACAGCCATAACTGTTGTTTGGTCTTCACAAAGTGGCCACTCATCAGTGGAGTCCCCCGTGGTTCTGAACTGGAACTTCTTCTATTTGCCATCTTATTTTCTTATGTAAAACCAATACCAAAAGGCTCTGGCTAAGTTTGCAGATGACTGCAAGCAAGGAGCAGTCACTGAATCCCCAGAAGGCTTGGCCATCCTGCAGGAAGGTTTGTCCCAAATGAATAACTGGTACAAAATCAAGGACTGAAACTAATTGTCAAAAAATGTATTATCATATCCTTTAGGAAGTCATCTGCCCAAGAGAACTACCATATTGAAAATACACCCCTAAGAGTTGACCCAGATGATCAGGATATCAGAACTTATGTGGACTGTGACCTAATTTTTGACCAACAAGTGTCCATTGTAAAAAAAAAAGTCCTTCTGTATTGCACAACTTATAAACAAAGGGACTGTGTCCAGATCTAGAGATTTCATTTCCCCTCTTTATGAAGCCTCATTAGGCCAATCATTGAATATAATGCCTCCTTTGTCATGTATCTGTCAAGACACTGCAACAACTGGAACACCAGAAAAGATACCTTACTATAAGTATACTATGCCTAAACAACATTCCTACATGGAATAACTCAAAGCCTTGTCACTGTACTTGGTATCCTACAAACTGCTAAAAGGCGACCTGTGTCTGGCTTACAAGGCATCCTCTCACCCAGTACTGATGGATTTACTCACATCAAGCAAGCCAAATATCACCAGAAATACTTGGTCTAGGAATCTAAACATCCTCTGCAACATCAACAGAATGGTTTAGAGGGACAGGTATATCTCAAAGAGGTTACCACTGTTATGGAACAGACTCCCCATTCACATAAAACAAAATTCATCCATGTTCATGTTCAAGCACAGCTTACATCTATGGATGAGAAGTGGAAAAGTTACCCTGGGACTGCCCTGTGTACTACTAATGGACAGAGAGAGTACATAAAAACTCTATGCATGGGTCCCCTCGAGTTAGCTATGGTATAATCTCAGTTATTCTCAGTAGTGGTGATATACAATTAACCATGGGATGGTTAATGCCAATCTATAACCAAATGGGATCAGTTATTTTGAGAACAAAAAGGGAAATTGGCTAGGCCTAAAATGTTTCACAAGAGCAGCTAGCCTAATATATATCTATAAACATATGAGTAAAACTTGCACTAAATTTGGTAGCTAGGATAGTAGCCATTTCCTTTGGGTCATAGAGTGTAGTATTATTGTGGACTATCCCTGAACACTGTCATGTGTTAGTTTTACCTTCCTGGTATATAATTAAAGAAAGACTTGCATTTTTTGTTAGGTTTTACTGACTATTTTAAGTTCATACTCAGCTAAGAGTTTCGTAATGGTCCCCTTATGATCTTTGTCAGTTTGCTTAAGTGTGCCCTTAAGGCAGATAGAACAAGACCTCTTATAATAATAAGTGCTCTATTGTTATGTAATTTATTTATATGGATATTCAACCACAGAATTTTTTTCAGACTTCTCATATATTTGTTGAGTATATCGGCTGCAGCCTGCCTTATCAGTACAACTATTTTAAGAGGGAGTAGAAAGTCAGAGGCAAAGGCACAGGTAGTAGCTTAAGTAGTAGAATCCTTCAGAGGAGGATTGCAGCAAAATTTAAGTCATCAAGTAACTAACGCAAGCTTGCTTTTAAAAAATGCCCAAACACAGAAGTACTTACAAGGGAAATACTGTCCTTTAAAACAAAAAGGTCACTAAATTATGGTCTGATTTAACCAGATATGATGATACATATTGAGATATGCAAGAAGTTGCCATATTTGTGAGGTCTAGTTCTAGGATATTAGATCCCCAGTAGGATGGTTAACTATTTGTGGAAGTGAGTTAGCATTTATAATGTCAAGGAAAGCACTTAGATTGCCAGCCATTTGCATTATAGGTCAGGTAGTTTACTGATGCATTGTTGAAGTCCCCAGTAGAAAGGTTTAATGGTAATTTCAGGTAATGCATTACTATAGCTGTCATGCTCAGAATGGGACATAGAAAGTATTCTTAGATAGCTATGAAGTGGTAATTATTCTTGTTTAGGGTGATTTGGACTTTTAGGAGTTCACATGTGGTGTATCAAGGAATCCGTCATGAGGTAATGACATCCTTGACAAATACTGATACTCCTCCACAATTGCCGGTAGGTTTGAAGATGTGATAGGTATTATAACCAGGAACAGAGGGAATGCTTTCATTGCTCCAAAACCATGTTTCTGTAACTGCGAGTATACATATACAAGTGTGCTCAAGTTGCAGTAAAGCTTCAAGTTTGTGCATATTTTTGTTAAGACTCTTGGCATTGAGTAAAGACACATTAATGTGTTCTAAATTAGAATTTACTAGTTTGGAATGTCCATCAGATGGACTGTGCCTAAAAAAGGCCCTTTGGGGACAACAAAGGCTTTAGCCAGAATGTGAAAGCCTTTGTAAGAGAGATGCAGGCCATCTCTGGCAAAGCAGGAAGACATGTCATCTATCTCATTCCAAGCTGACACATACTTGTTCCCCCTAGTATGATGCTAGTTACATAGCCAATTATCTTGTTGTCTAATCTCAGCATTAATGCCACTCAAAACCAGTGCTTTTCCTGCCTCTGACACATGCATAACAAGCTCACTCATATAGTGTTTAAGGCCAGCACAGGACTTATCAGTCTTGTTGGACAAGACATAGCTAATAAAAATGAGAACTGGAATCAGCGCAGCATTACTGTGCTGGCAATATATAATGTGCAGGCAATATTTTGTACCGCTTAGCCTGGTAAGGTCAGCATTGTGCATTCTAGAAATGAGGTATATGAGCTGTCTTACCTTGAGAATAAGTACAAGACGTATAGGTACTGTCTGTACCTGGCCTGATGCCATCATCATATGAGACAAACACATTTAACTGTCAAGAAGAAAAACTATTCATTTTTTTATTTCATTAGAAAAGCTGTTCAGAGTATATTTTTAAAGTTCAGCTGAGCTCAAGGACTTCCTATTTACATACAACAGTCTATGTTCTAAAGAAAATTAAGAATAAAAATTAATACTTTGCTCGAAAGATAAAGATAAACAGAACAACATTCCAAATGATGCAAAGACCAACAACTTCATTTGCAACTGACCTTGCAGGGTACCTATACTGAAAATGTAACAGCTGCTCTTTAGAACACCATGTGAAGTTTTTCTTTCCCCTTTCAAGTATGTTGGCTTCACAACCCTTTTCATATTAACAAATCACAGTTAATTTACTGATCTGCTCCTATAACAGGAAATCTGTTTTATTTCATAAAAGCTTAAATTTGAAAGTTGTATGTCAACTAAATGTGCAATCTTATTTTGAGCAGAAATTAAAGTGTAATGCTTAGTCCAATGCAAAAATATATGGGGAGGAAACGTAGGACGATGGCACAGTAGTTAGTGTTGCAGCCTCAAAGGGCTTGGTTCTCTAGCTTGATTCTTGGTTTAGGAGAATTCTGTATAGAACTTACATATCTTCCCAGTGTTCATGTGGGTATGACTGGGTGTTGTGGTTTTCTTCCATGTCTTAAAGGAAGCTACAGTCAACCTGGCATTTCTTTTAATTGCCTGCATGCATATTTGATCTATGAATGTGTATATAACCATTCTCTGATGTCTTGGTGCCACATTCAGGAGAAGTTCCTTCTCCTTACAACAAGCATGTGCTGGGATAAATTGTGGCTTCCCCCACAACCCTAAACTGGATTGAGCAGATTATCTGAGAATGAATAAATGTTAGACAGTAAAGGTGGCTTCAAGAGAGTCACACTGGTAATGTTTATAACTAAGTACAGAAACATTAATTATTTCCATGCTTGATTGTATAATGCTATTCCTTATTGTTAAATAAATGACCTAGCAGAAGAAGTCTGCCCAAGAAGAGTTCCAAAACAGCATTCTCACTGTAACATGTTTGCTCCCCCCATCATTTTGACAGACAATGCTTGTTTTCAAACAAAGACATATTCCAAATCAATTAATTCTGCCAATATAAAGAGTTGCCGATGTGTATCTAAAAATCACACAACATAATCCTTAACTTGGTCCTGTTTCCATGGTTATTTAATATTTTTAAGGCATGCAGTGTCACAATTATACTCCAAATTCAGGAAAAAAATGATTTTGTTAAGCACACTTAAAGTTTTAGGCACCTCTCATTGATGATGATCCTCATATTAATTGCAGCTGTGGTACCCTTAGCTATGTAGGTTATATCCTGTCAAGTTAAATGAATGGTCCAAGGTTCATTGGAAATACCAAATCTAGTAGGAAAAACTCAAACAGCTTGTGCAAAAATTAAATTTAATGATGTAATAAACAAGTTAAAGACTTTCGTCCCAGCTATATTCGGGACTTCATCAGACCAAGACTAAATTCATCAGAGCAAGCCTTAAATATCATTATATACAGCACAAATTAATTATGTGACCACTTCCTTAAAGATGTAATGACACTTTTGTAAAAAATGTTGTTAAAAACATGTTTTAATCATTATCAAGGAAAAACAACAACAAAAAAATACATTGATGGTAAAACTGTAAAAAACCTTCCCATTGCATCCACCCTCCTTTTCAATTCACTGCTGATAGACACAATATCATTACGACCGGGTGCATTAGATGCATTGATCATTATTTATAAAATTGTTTCTTTGTACAGCAGGTAGTTCTTCCAATTAGCAGCATAATATATGTTGTTTATTGTTTTCTAAAATCAAAAATTTAAACTTAATACAATTTTACAGAGTAGTGAATGTCATGCTAAAGCAATCTTGCAGTCAATTTTGTTAATACTATACACATGCTTGTATATTCTCCTGTTTAAATTCTTATCACTTTTGATAATGTAGAAAGCTTCACATGTGGAGCATCTAGCCATGTATACCACCTTATCTATCCTGCGATTAAACCTACTTGGTACTCTCCATTTGTTAATGGTATCCAATATTCCCCCTTTCCCTTCTGTGTCAATGTAGGGGCATTGTCTACAACTCCCACACCTAGGCAACTGAAGGCAAGCTGTAGCACTGCCAAATGTTTATTAAAGCAAACCAACAGAGCTTTCGGATAAAAATCCTTCTTCGGTGTGAGATAAAACACAATTAGTAAAACCCTTTTATATCGAAATCAAACACAGGACAGCCAATCAAAACAAGACATAGATTATTCAATTAAATGAAAGAACATTTAGAGAAATATCCTGCATTTACATATAAAAATAAAACAAATCATTTTAAGAACATCTGTTTACATTTCAAAACAGGTTTAATGCTGACAGTCTTATTCACACTAGGAAAGCAGTCAGCTTGCATGTATATAATCCAATCATATTCTCTGAGTTTGAGTCTATTGTTTAAATCACCACCTCTTTGATTCTTATAAACTATATCAGTTACCCTAAATCTAAACTCATGAGAAGTACCAAACTCAGCAATATGCTGAGAGCATTAGTCTTGACAAATCTACTAATTTCAGATCTGTGTTCAAGAATTCTTTCAGTTGTCTGGAAGACTTCCCTATGTAGAAGCCAGAGCAGTTTGTACAAGTAGCCAGACATAGTGGCAGATAGTGAAAGATAGTGGCAGAGTTACATGTCACAAAACACTTAAAATTAAATTCCTTATGAGTAAGTGGGTGAATAAAGTGATCCTCACTACATACCAAATTATAACATGAGCAATTATAGCAAGGGAAAGTCCCAATTCTATTTGAAAAAAGCAGGTTTATGATCACATTTCAAATTCTTATAACATAGCCTGCTTTTCAGGTTGGTACAAATTTTATATGCAAAGGCTGGCTGCTCACCTATATACATTTCCAATTCAGGCAGTGGCTTCAGAATACCCCAGTTATTACTAATAATGCTCTTAACTGCATCAGTGCATCTACTATATGTAGTTATATATCGCACTGTATCATTGTGTTGTATAGTGTTAAAATCGGTGTCAGTAATAGTATTACTATTACCCTTCCTTTGACTCATAACTTCATCCCTAATGCCATTTAATGTATCTAAATCATAACCTCTCTATGTAAATTATGTAGTCATTTTATTCATCTGTTGAACACAATTATTAATGTCAGTGTTTAACCTACTAGCATGTAAATACTGACTCTTGACAATTCCTTGAAACCTATGGTTATCATGCATACTGGATCTGTGCAGGCATTTGTTAACATGTACTGGTTTCTTATGAATACAGGTGTTTAGCAAAGAACAATCATATTCATTTCTAACATCTAAAAACTCAATCTCTGTTCTTGAAAAGCTCATATGAAATTCTAAAAATTCCATTGTACCATTTAAGAAATCCACAAACTGCACAAATTCCTGAGGTTCGCCATACCAAATAAAAAAGACATCATCCACAAATCGTTTAAAGAAGGGAACTGAAGAAGCATATTTTTCCGGGCTACCATAAACATAAATATTCACCCATTTATTTAGTGTGAGGTTAGTATAGGTATTAGCAATGGGGGTACCCATTGCCATCTCAGCTATCTGGTGATTAAATTGATCATTGAAAAGAAAAATATTGTTCTCAAGAACCAGTTCTAACATCTCACATAATGTCTCAGTCTCTCTATTTTTGAGATTACCGTGCTCAAACAATATTTCTTTTATTGAATCAACATCATACCCATTGGAAATCACTGTGAATAGAGATTTTATATCCAGAGACACAAAATAAAAATATCTCAATGTTTGTATTAAACCATCCATTCAACTGCATTAAAAAGTCACCAGTGTCCCTAATAAAACTCTTAACATAAGCTAAGTATTTACTCAATACATATTGCAAGTACAAGGAGATAGGTTCAGTCACCCAACCCCTTCCACAGATAATCGGATGCATGGGGGGGGCAAGTTAAATATTTATGAATTTTATGTAAACCATACATTACTGGAATAACTGGATCAGTCATAGTTAGAAAATTAAAAACTTCAAGTGAGGTATCATTCATGAGCTATAGATCAAAAATGCAAGACTTGATATTAACAATATGTCTCGATACATCAGCAGCAGTAATTTTTTTAAATGCCTGAGTATCTAACAAAAAGTCATTCATTGAATTAATGTAATCCTCCTGATTCATTAATACCACTGTACCACCTTTATCTGATCCCTTAAATATAAGAGCACCATTATCTTGTAACTTAACCAAGGTTTCATGCCTTGCCTTGGACAAATTATACATTCTTTTAAAATAATTACATTGATATAAATCTCTAAGTTGTTGTTCACATATATTATTAAAGGTGGTGATAACAGGATTGCTCATTGGAATAAAAGTGCTAGACCTTGTACATGTGTGAGGTACAAGAGAACTTTTAAATATTAATTTTAAGTTTTAGTTTTGTGTAAAGAGCTTCAGATCAGTAAGAGCTTCAACTAGTATCTGAGGCTGAAGGAATAAATGTTATGCCTCTACTTAATAAAGCATGGTCTATATCAGTGAAGTCAAGCTTAAATAAATTTATAACAAAGGTAGAATTAATTACAGGTGATGTACTGAACTGCTGCATGTTTGTGGACTGGTATATTCTTTCCCTCCTCCTCCTCTCTTTTGTTGTCGACCTCTGGACAAGTCCCTTTTGGACAATACTATCCTCTCTGGGAGATTTGGAACTATAGTTGGCAGAGATAACTAAAAACTCTGGGAAGACGTGGCAGTTCTGGAAGCTGTAACCAATAATGGTATAGAAGCTCTTGCCAAAGCTGGTGAAACAGAAGTCGTAGTAGTAGTAGTAGTAGTAGTTGTAATAGTAGGTGTAGACTCATATGAATCACAAGCACCATTCAGTCATTGGCTCGAGCCAGTAAGAGCCGGAGTGGGTGGAGTGTTGATGTCATCCAGCGTATCCAATTGATTGCGAGTTGTTCCTGCTGTAGATATTGTATTGGCATCTTCACTTTCTTGGCTAATTGAAATGTTGCCCGATCTGATGTAGTTGACATCCCTAGTTAGTTTACATTTCTTAATATCTTCTAAGCGCTGTTTCAAAAATTGTAAACATTCAAGCATTTGAATATAGCCAGGGATACATTCCTTAAATGCAGGCATACCAGATATATCATCCTCCAGCTTAGTGATCTCATTTTTCAGATTACTCTTGACACCATAAAAAGTCATTCATCAATTCTATGTATTTAAAACTTAGTTTAAGATTCAGTTCCTGCCAATTCTTCAACAACTTTGGATATATGTTACCAAAAGAGGACATTTTTAAAATCTGGAGTCCACGAGGTACTATGCCCATTTCAAGATTAGCTGCAAAACTAAAACACTGCCACTGCAGCTTCTTAAAGGCATGAACCTTATGCACAAAACTGTAATTTGATTGAGACACTGTTTGGAGGCAGGAGGGGGTGTGACATGCCTTCACAAATAGTAGCCCTATCTCATTTCAAGAGAGGGTTGGTAGAAATAGTCAATACTTGATCAAGATTGCGAACAGCTGCAGTTTCAGAATATCCATTCAGGGCTGGCTGTGACATGATAATATACCTCTCAATATTCCTCTCACTATACCTCTCAGTGCCCACGGTAGTCAAGATATAATGTAAAAAACATTTGTGGTAAAGCTAAGCTCATAACAAAAAAGAAGTCCAAGCCAACAGAAGATGAGCTGTAGCAATGCACGTTTATTAAAACAAACCAACAGAGCTTCTGGATCAAAATTCTTCAGTGTGAAATAAAACACAGGTAGTAAAACCCTTTCATATAGAAATCAAACACAGCACAGACAATCAAATTAAGACATAGATTATTCAATTTAAAAGACAGAACTCACATTTTTGTGTTCTTTTTATGATTGGTTAATTGCTGTGAAAAGTAATACTTTTTATCTGCATTCGCTGATTTTTTTAGCTTTATTATGCAGTTGCCTATAGTTTTGTCAGCTTGTGTCATTTTTGATTTTTTTCCAATCTTTCCAAGCTCTTTCTGTAGTTTGTAGTATTTGTTTAGTTGATTTGGTTAGCCAAGGTGAATGATTAACCTTTGTTCTTTTTGTTCTAAGAGGGGCTAAGTTGTTGAGAGTGTCTAGGAATATTTTATTGAAATAGCAGTGTCATCTAGTGGTAGAGTTTTTACCAGAGACCAGTTAAATGATTTTAATATGTTATTAAATAGGTTTTGAGTGAAATTTGTTAAGTTTCTGGATGCTTTGTAGGTATGAGTTTTGGGCTTTTGGGAGGTCATTCTATAAGTGCTGGTAGATGGTTACTTAATGTATTGGGAAGTGTACTGGAGTTTGAGTATTTTGGGGGGGTCAGAGACAAGGATCCAATCTATGGTCGAGCTTAGGTGGTGGCCGTTTTGTATTCTAGTAGGGGAGGTGATTAGTTGTGTAAAACCATGAAGTTGGATACTATTTGCTGATGAGTCAGAGGATAGGTTTAGCCAATTGATATGGAAATCTCCCATGATTATTGTTTCATTTGAGATGTCTTTGGACACCCATGAGAGAATGTCTTCCAAAATATGAATATTTTGGCCTGGGGGAATAATATATTGTTATAATACAAAGTTGTTTATTATTGTCTATTTTCAGTAATTCTATGAGAATGTCAACATTACCAAAGGTGGGAATAGATTTGTAGAGTGGTAGAACAGCATAAATGTTGGGATAAATTAATGCTACACCACCTGCTTTTTTACTAATTTTCATTTCTTAATATATTATAGCCAGTGGGAGGAATTCTGTGTCTTTGATATGTGGTTTTAACCAAGTTTCAGTGAGAGCTACTATATCTGGGGAGTATTGTGATAGCCATGACTGAAATTATGTTATTTTGTTGCATATGCTACATATATTTAAGGTGACTAGCATCATATGTTTTGAGGATGGTCTTTGAGGTTGGGTGTGGTCTTGAGAGGTACCAGGGCTGGGGTGGATTTCATCACATTATTTTAGGTTATTAAGGTGAGGGGAATATTTGTAGTGGCTAGATAATGTTTTGTTCTGAGGTGGGACCAGATATAGCTTTGGAGTAGGTTGAGAGGTCAAGAATGTGTGGTTTTAGAAAGTGTAGTATGTTAGTCTCAATGAGGCTTGCTGATATGTTTGAGAAGTTGATTAAATGGTTGTCTTGGTGGGCTGAATAGGTGGGTGATATTGAAGCTAAGTGAATTTGTGAAAAATTGAGGGAAGTGGTATGTGTTACTAGTGTTAGAGTAATTAATGTGAGTAAGGTTTGAAATTTGTTGCAATTTAAATGTAGCATATTGCAAGCTTACAAGATACTGAGGATAAGAAGAGAAATTTGGATGTCTTTAAAAGTATGGGTATGTGTGGAGAGTAGTGTAAGGGAGTAATTAGGCTATATGTTGTGATGTTATGTAAGGGATGCATTAGGATTAACTAGAATGGGTGTTAGGTTATTAATAAAGGGGAGGAACTAGTTTGTGATGAGCAAGAAAAACTTGGAGGTGGAGCCTGAATTTGCATAAATGTAATTGATTTGTGGGGTGGGGGTGGGGGTAGGGTAGAGGTGCAGAACAGAGTGAGGGTGAGCAGATCAGGCCTACACCCATTGGTGGTTTCTGCATACAAAAAACAATCAGTGAGTATGTTAGTTTATAGTAACCCTGAGAGCTAAGTGAACAGGGAAAAGGTATTGTAAAACCTAATAGAAGAATGAATATGACTTTTAGAGATGCTTACTGTTGGTCTCTGACTATGGTTTGAAATCTGCAAGTAGTTTCTTAAAAGACTAAGAAATAGGGTTGGTAAGTGAACTGAAGATGATCTACTGTTTCAGTGAAAGGGGAGCAGCTGAAAGCTAAGAATTGATGGCAAGTTTTCCAAAATAAAGCTACTACAGCTGAGATAGGTTAGAACACAGTATAATGTAGGGGAAACTTGAGGAAGAAGAGAGTAATGTGGGTAGGGGTGGGGGTTACCAGAATGTCTAGGTGATGTGCAGTAAGAGATTATGGTTCACACATTTACTGTTAAAAAGAAAATTAAGTATGGAACATACATTGATTAAATGTTTAGGGTAATAGCTGAAGCCAAGGTCTTATGATTGCAAAACATCCTAGCACACATTCAGGGAGCTTGCAAGAGTGAAAATTAATAACTGGCTTGTGACCTAAGCAGACGGAGAGAGAGGGGAAAGATTAGGTGAGTTTATATATTATAACCAAATATAGTAGCAGTTGTAAATAACAGAGGGAGAGAGAAAAGCAAAAGAGGAGAGTAAATCAGAATGATAATATTGGAATGGTATGTGCAGCAGGAACAGAACACTGTTAAACAGGCTGAGATGGACGGTAGAAATATATTTAGGGTAGAGACCAGAATAGAATGCAAGGAGGCAGATGAGAACAAAGAGTAATCATAGCCCTTTGTTTAAGGCAAAATACTAAAGTGTTAATATAATAGGAACCACTTAATACTTTCTGTGCAATATTCTGTTCAGCTCTATAAATTTCTACTACCAAGTAATAAAACAAATAAGCATGCTCAGCTGCATGCACAAGAAGTGAGTCTAGCCACATTTACAGAAATGCTGTAATGTCTAGTTGCATACAACAATCCAGTGACTAAACAGTAGAACAGAATAGAATGTATTGCAATAGAACAGTTGCATATATAAGAAGTGAGTCTAGCCACATTTACAGTAAACAGAGTGCTACGATATCTAGTTACATACAAATAATCCAGTGACTAAACAATAGAACATCTAAGCACATTCAGTTGAAGGTGGAAAGTGAGTGTAGTTAGATTTAAGTAGATAGAATGTTACTATGTCTACTAACATCTAAATGATCATGGCAGTTACTGGGAGATCTCAAGCATTATATCAGCTATTAAGTAGAGTGAGACTGCATGAGTGCAATTGAAATTACACAAAAATGATGTTCTACCTGTAGCTAGTATAAGCAGACAAAATATGAAGTAAAATCCCACAACCGACATTCACACATCACCAGAAGACATACAGGAAGCCTAGCTAAACAGAGGGTTACAAAGATGGCACGGAATACTAGAGAGGAGTTTCAAACATGTAAAGCACATTACTGTGCATTCTGTCAAGGACTGTTAGGAGTGGTCAAGATGGTGGAACATTCAATATCTGGAAGTGCCATTTCTTTGGAAGTGGTGAATGGGGATTGGGAAGGGTTAGTGTGTGTACATGTGTGTTTGGGTGTTGGGTAAGGGTTATGTAGGGGTATAGGTGTTATATGTGCCAAAAAGATAATGCAATAATACTCATTCAATGAATAATAAATATTAACCAGTCCAGTACAAGATAATGGGACTTCCTCAGAACTAAATTTCATATAATGATGTAATAGTTTAAATACCCTCTTTGTAAAGGTATATGCACCCTTTTCATATATAAAAATATATAAAAAACACTTTAAAACAAAAGAAGTTTTCAAAGAGTCTTGGTGCTGACATACAATAATTATTCAGGGGGTATTATTGATATAGTTTGGTGTAACTGGAACATATTGAAGAATGATGAAAAGAAACTTAGACTTTGGGGTGACTTTCCAGAATATGTGTTTAAAACTGGGAACAATATACAGGCTATGTTAGAAATGGAAAAAAATTCCAGGTTTGAATTTTGACATGAAACAAATGTGACTGTGATATGTGGCATGTACAGCCAATGTTCATTCATATTAGAAAATAATAAATTAATTTTAAACAATGATCTTAAGTCTATAATTTATGCAAAAGCAGGGGATTGTAGAACTGCAGGTTTAGTGTATGTACTGGTTTGTGGCACATGTCCAAGTTTCTATGTTGGTCAAACAAAAAGGGCCTTAAGAGTTAGATTGCAAGAACACATGTATGATATAAAATTTTGTAATGAAAACAATGGGCTATATACGCATGTAACAAAATGTGAGGATTTTAAGCGATTTAAGTTTGTCATTTTGAAGCAGGTAGTGATGGACCCAAGGGATGGGATGCGGGATGTTTTATTGCAACATAGGGAGCTATTATGGCAATTGAAACTTGGTGGTAATATCCCTCTGGATTAAATGATAGTGTCCATTATTCTTGATCTACAGTTAAGATCAAGTAAATTATAAGTTATTGTTGTGGATAACATTTTTAGTGTGTGTGTGTGTGTGTGTGTGTGTGTGTGTGTGTGTGTGTGTGTGTATATATATGTATATATTATATATGGATCTAGGACTGATGCTTGACAGTGCTTTTCACCGAAGGCTTAATGGCCCAGCATATTTACACTAAAGTGCTTTTAACTGAAAAAGCACTTTTGCGTATGTATGCCTGCAGCCAGAGGGAGTTGTGGGGGAATGACTGTTGTGGAGATCGTACTATGGTGCAGGTAAGGGAATTTCTTCCTTTTTCCCACTCTAGTGGGATTTTGGAGTGAGAATATTAAAGTGGGAGGGGTGTGGGGGGTGCAGGGGGGACATAGCCCCCCTGCATAAACACCTTTTTGTTGTTTTTCCTTTTTTTTTTTTTGACGCACTTTAACAAAAGTGCTTTTTCAGTAAAAGCGCTTTTGTTAAAGTGCGTTTGGTGATTTTGGATTTGGACTGTTGAACTTTTGTTCAACAGTCCTAGATATATATATATATATATATATATATATATATATATATATATATATAAATACATATGTTCACTACTAAATCTTGAATTATGGAATCTCGAGACTCTGAAGCCCAAAGACCAGAATCTCGAGATTCTGTAATATCGAAATAAAAAAAAAAAGCATTTTTTAAAGCATATGCAGGGTGTGAGGTCCCCCGCACCCCCACACCCCCTGCAACTTAAATATAATGACTCAGATTGCACCACAGTAAAGTGAATGGCAAAATAGTGTCGTGCAGAGCAGAACAGAAATTTTGCGGTTCACTCCACTGTAGTGCGATCTCGGAGTTGGTATATTTAAGTGCAGGGGGTGTGGGGGAGTGCAGGGGGGCTTGCTCCCCTGCATATACCTTCTAAATGTTTTTTTTTTCTTTTTATTTATTTTTTTAATTTCAATATTACAGAATCTCGAGATTCTGGTCTTCGGGCTTCAGAGTCTCGAGATTCCGTAATTCGAGATTTAGTAGTGAGCCCATATATATATATATATATATATATATATATATATATATATATATATATATATATATATATATATATATATATTTATATTTATTTATTTATTTTTAGCACATATTTTTAGGGTAGATTAGTGTTAAACACATAAATATGTATACATCTCTTTTAAAAGGTGTTTTTATATATTTTTATACATAAAAAGAGTGTGCACACCTTTAAAAAGAGGGTATTTAAACTATTACTTCACTGTATGAAATTTAGTTCTGAGGAAGTCCCATTATTTTGCATGGGATGAAAGTGCTTAACTGGCCTTGTTCGTATTTATTATTCATTAAACAAGTATTATTACATTATATTTTTTGCATTCACCTCTGTGGACCCATTCTTTGAAAGGAATTTTGCTTTGTGGTTCTTCTGTCATTGTGCAGATCTTTATGGGTGTTTTGTTATGTGTTTGCATACAAGTCTGTGTTTTAGGGTTAGGATTGGGGTTAGGTAAGAATTTGACTCTTATGTTTGCAGTGTGTGTTAGTGGATGTTTGAGTGTGTATTTTGTAGTGGCAGTGTTATGGGAAGGGTTTTTTAAGGTATGGTATGGGGTTAGGGTTATAGTGAGGGCAGAGTTAGGGTTAGCATGCATTACTGAGGTGATTCAGTAGGGCAAAGCCCCCCCTGCTCACCTCAGTAATGTGTACTGACTCTAAAACCATAATGTACCTTAATCCACCCAACAAAACCTCAAGTAATGCATGCTAGCCCTAACTGTAACCCTGCATAAATAGCATGAAACTTGATCTATTAGGACCAATTTGGTCACTGTATAGTTATTGGCTTGGCATATAATTGTCTGCAGTCTGATTGCCTAGTATGTATCTATGATATTTTATTTTTTTTTTATTTTTATTTTATTTTACATTTGTTAACTGGGAAAGTCCGACTGGACACAGATCCATTTTCAGTGGCGGCCAGGGGAGAAAATCTCCAAGAACACTACAAACAGGGAAATTTTGCATACATAAACAGCTCAAGACATCTAATAAACACATTGCAAGTGGAGGCCTATGGAGAAAAGCTCCAAGGACCTTATATACAAGGAAAATTGTACAGACATAAACAGCTCTAGATGGCTACATAAACAGCTCTAGACATCTAATAAATACAATAGCAATGTCCAGCTTTCTATACCGTAATGTGCAGTTTTGCAAGTTATTAAGAAAACACATAATATTAGGCATTAAGACAGCAAACCCCCCCCCCTTTTTTTTTTTTTTTTTTTTTTTTTTAGTAATGGTTAATGATCTAATGATGTAATATTTAGCTATTTGGGGAAATGTTTATCAGAAATTCCAGGGAAAATTTAAGGTGTAGTCCCTAAGTTATATTATTAGAAAAGTGTACTGGTGAGAGTTAACCAGGGGAGTAGCATGGGCAAAGCCACTTATTCAGGTAGTGGGTTTTGAGGATCTTTTTGAATTGAGTATTAGATAAGTCATGGTTATTTGGCTTGATAGTGAGTTCCAGGTCCTGGCAATATTGCAAGTAAAAAAAGCTTTACCAGCATCGTTTTTATGTTTAATGACATTTATGAGGTTTTGGCTACTGGATCACAAGGCTCTCATTGAAGTGTAAGGCTGGATTAGATGCTGGAGTGCTGGGGTATTTTTTGGAAGGTAGTAGAGCTTGTGGGCTATTGAGAGTTGATTGAGTAGAAGTAGTTGAGGCAGTTCAAGCCAGTTGAGCTGCTTAAGGGTAAGACAGTGGTGTGAGCTATAAGAGGCATCAGTAGCAAACTTGGCAAACGTCCTGTAACAAGATTCCATTTTGCTTAGATCATTTTGGTGGAGATTCTTAAGGACAGGGGAGACATAGAGAAGGATGGATAAGAGATGTGTCCTAGTGATGGTTGATTTGGTTCGCTTGGTCATAAACTGTTTATTCCTGTAGAGAAGCCCTAGCTTTTTCTTTACTTTCTTAATTAAATGTGTCCAACCTGCGGCCCGCAGAGCTCTTCCATGCAGCTCTCAACCTCTAACTGCAACATCGATGTACGCATGCCCCAAAACACATTTTTTGTTTTGTGTTTTTCGCTCCCATGACCTGTAACTCTAATGTCGGTGTGCGCATGCGCCAAAGCACCTTCTAGTTTTGTTTTTGAGCCAAAAAAAGGGTTGGTGTGTTTACGCCATTATTTTGCACCGAACAATCAGTGTGTGTGTCTTCTCACTGAAGAGGGACTCATGTATGGATTTGCCACTGTTCCCTTTGAAAGGGACAGCAATTACCTGTGTTAATAGGTAAGTACGGAGTGAGTGAGTGCATGCATTAAAGCAGAATTGTGTGCATGAAAGTAGAAGAAGAGTGTGTGTGTGTGTGTGTGTGTGTGTGTGTGTGTGTGTGTGTGTGTGTGTGTGTGTGTGTGTGTGTGTGTGTGTGTGTGTGTGTATGTGTGCATGAGAGAGAGAGAGACACATGCACAAAGAGGCTAACCATGATCATTCTACCTACTGAACACAAACAAGTTAGCTCACAAATATATCATACATTAAGAGTACACTTTCATTAAATTGCGGCTTTCCTGACAGGGAGAGTGTTGTATTGAACATGAACTCATACCTCTTAACTGTATGGATTTTCAAAGAATGTCTGGATTTTTGCCTCATCTTCCAATTTGTGTCTTTTGCTTAGGAAAATAAAGTAGTCATCCAAGGTAATGCAGTTCCAGGGAGTAAGAATGAGACAGCAGCCTAGGGTTAATGAGTCAGTAATGTACTGACTATGTGGGACTGTAGCATATAAAGTTGTATTGTTTTTTTCAGACTAACAAAAAAGCACCTAGTACTGTTTTTTCATTGGTGGGTTCTAAGCAGTGGTAGATTGGACAACAGTAAGCTTAGCTTTGGCGGATCATCAATACTGGCAAATCAAGTTGGCACAATGTCATTTTTTAAATGTTGGGGATTTTAGTGTGTGTGTGTGTGCTTATGTGTTGGGAGTGCTGCAACAGTAGATGATTATTAAAGACAGAGACTTACGGACTGTGGAGAATATGTTTCTTTGTTTCAAAACCTAATACTTGGGTACGTATGCCAGAAGTAGATTTTTTAAGACATAGCTTCTTGCCATTTACAGTGTGTGGATATTTACATTTAATGGACAATGCATTAGTGTGGGCCTGTGGGGTTCTGAAGGATGCCAAGTCTATCACTGCCAATGTCTTGTAAAGTGACCTGGAAATGGATATTGGGATGTTACTGAAAAAATATAGTAAGTGGGCTTAGAAATATAGTTTCATTAAACAAAGTGTACTTTCAGTTTACAGATCTGCGGTAGTGGTGCTGCGGCAGCGTTGTCACCTCACAGCAAGATGTTGTTGCATTCGATTCTCAGCTAGAGCGTCTTCTGTGTGGAGGCATGCGTGAATGGGCATGCCTTCGTTGAAGGTTGTGCATCAGGGCTGGTAACTCGGCACGTAGAAATCCACTACCAAACATTAGCGGACCGGAGTTCCGCTGTGGCGACCCCTAACGGATAAGCCAAAAGACACAACAGCAACACAACAACAACTTTCAATTTACAGGCCATAATTTAATTTATTTCAGGTAGTCCAGATACTGGTAGATTGTGTACCATTAGACTTAATTAGGGAGAGCTGTCATTCTGGGGAAACAAGTAGCCCTAGTTTCAGTGAAAGCTCTGTGGTTGCTTGCAGGTAGGAAGTTGCAGGATGTTGATGCAATGTGTTTTATGTATTATTTTTAATGCATTTGTCATTTCAAAGCATGGTTTTCTTTGATGAAGAAGGCAGGACTGAATGAGCCATATAATGTTTAACTGACAATAATGGGATCGAAAGATTATAAGTGATGTATAATGTTTGCAGCTACAGTTGTTTCAATGGTGTCTGTGACGCATAACTATTTTTGGGCTTGTGTCCCACTTTTATTTTTCGCTTTGTCCAGATTTCTTGCTCTATGGTTAAGAGGTATGGTTCCATACTAAATCAGAAGTTGTATTTACCTTTGAAGACTTTTCGGCATAATTATGAAAAACAGAGCCTTTTTAATATCTCTGCTTATTTCCAATATAAACTGCCATGCAACCTTGCAAATAACCTTCTTATTAATCTACTTTACTTCTTTTGGAATTGACAGGTATGATTCATCTGTTCGGACATAAGCATAGAGTGCTAATGTGACTTTGATTTCTTGCAGCAGTCTGGGGTTTACATAATCACAATAACTTTTCTGTGTTTCTGGGTGTGTAATCAATTTAACAGTTTTAAAGATGTTTCCAAAAATAAATAAATAATCCTCTCTACACTTTGAGCTATTGACAAAGTCTAGGAATTACGAACGAAAAAAGCTTCACAAACTGTTAAAACAAACAGCACGAAGAAATAAAGCCAGGAAACAACCTAGAAATCATCGAATGTCCTTGTGTTATTGGATTAACACAGTTTTATTAGTGTTTTCGGAAGCGACAATGCGTTTCCTTCTTCAGATACACAAGCAAAACATTTACCAACAATCAACCCTTCCTTTTAAACCTTTAAAAACATCATGTGATGCTAATTACATTATGCAGTCACTTAGCCTTAATTAACTTATCTACATTCAGAAAGAATTTGTACCATCAAACCACATACTGTTGTGAATAACTTAAAAGATATATATATGTGAATATGTATAAATAACAATAAGAAATATTCACATATGTAAAATTACAGTAATCTATAATAAATTACACACTTAAAACCACACATAAATATAACCATATACAAAAAACATATGCAAAAGTATTAATTATCAATACAAATGCTAAACCCACCCAACAAAAATATGTTGCAGGACTAAAGAACCAGAACCTAGAAGATGTATTCATTACCAAATAAAATGTAAAATACATTTAAATAAGCCATCCTATTAAAAATAATAACAACAGACCTATGTTAAAGCATTTAATATGCCCATATGTGTCTTTTTAAAAATCCATATTTTATTTAAAATAAATAAAAACCTTCCTATCTTTTTGTTGCAAGCTTTTTTAAAATGCTTGTGATGGATAATTGCTCATTAAGACCTGGGGGAAATGTGGCTGCAGTTCTAATTTGCCAGCATAGTTCTTCTACTTCCAAGCAAATTTGCCATGGTCCTATATAAAGGGTATCATCAATCCGTTTGAGCACTGTGAAACTAAACTGGTGACCAGGAAATTCTATAATATGGCTAGCTAACGCGTTATTGGTATCCCCTTTTGAGATGGCATAACAATGTTCATAAATGCGCTGTTTTAATTTGCGCTCAGTTTTCCCTATATAAAACGCGTGGCATGCTGTGCATGTTGCCACATAAACTATGGCTTTGGTGTTGCAATTATATTTACCTACTGCCTTATATTGAATTTTATTAACCAGAACAGTAGTTCCTTCCCTAATAAACTTGCATTGTGCACAGCAGCCACATTTACTCATCCCTACTAGGGATGCCCTCGATCTAGATCTTCCAGTTTCCAAAAGTGTTTTCAAGTTGACCCCCCGTCTAAAAGTAATGGCGGGTGGGCCACTAGAAATGCTCTGGATCTTCTTATCATTTGAGAGTAGCATCCAATTCTTGCATAAAATCCCTCTAATAAAATGGTGGTCTGTGGAAAAGGTACACAAGAACCTAAGGTTATTGTTGGATTGACTAGGTTGGACCATTTGTGACCTACTTCCCCCTACCTCACAAGCTTGATTGATCACATAATTAGAAGATAGAATTGGGCTAAAATGTCCTGTTCTACGTTTGTGTTCAACCTCTTCAGTAATCTCCCTTATTAGTTCTATTGGGTAACCCCTATTGCTGAACATGTTAACAAGATTCTTACATTCTGCAATAAAATCATTGTCATCAGTTACCATTCTTGCCGCCCGCACCATCTGTCCTTTTACCACTGCTTTCTTTTGATGGTGCGGGTGGCAACTAGAATAATGCAGGAAGCCATTCGAGTACGTTGGTTTTCTATAGATGTTACTCTTAAATCTACAGTTCAAACTATCTTTATGCAATAAAATATCCAAAAAACTGATTTGAGTGTCATTGAATTCAAACGTAAATTCCAAAAAATTTGTTAATTTGGAAATGGACCTAATAAAATGAGAAATGTGATCTGGATGCCCCTTCCATAAAAGGAACATGTCGTCCTGGTACCTAGTGTACCAGGCGACATGACTTTGAAACATAGGGTTTTTGAATAATAGTCTATTCTCCCATTGGGCCAGGACACAATTGGCATACGCTCCTCCACAGGGTGAGCCCATGGCCACCCCTAATGTTTGTATGAAGGTGCGACCCTCAAACCTAAAAGAATTTGTAGAGAGAATAAGCTCCAATAGTGTCTCAACCAAGTTGATGATTTTGTCGTTTACTTTCCTAACCAATAGGAACTCCCTGATCCACTCGAGCCCAATGTTGTGTGGGATCACAGTGTATAAATATTTTATATCCACTGTAAGAAACACATATGCCGGATCAAATTGAATTTTATTGATAGCACTCAAGAAACACCAATAATCCTTGCAAATGTGTGTTTCCTTGGCTATCAGTGGCTTAAGTAGGCTGTCAACATACATCGCACAAGCACTCGTGATGGATCCTCTACCATCAACAATGGGCCTAAAGGGTGGATCATAAATGGACTTGTGAATTTTAGGTACTCCGAAGAAAACTGGCAACCTAGGTGACGGCACAGTTAAATAACTATGCAAATCAGTATCAATGTACTCCTCTAGGAATAAATCCTCCAGGATGTTTCTAATTTTCATATAAGCTATGTTGATTTCATTGATACTGATCTCCTGATAAGGCCCCAGCTCTAAATGTGCTAAGATTTTTTCAACATATACATGATGATCCATGAAAATGAGCCCATTCCCTTTATCGGGTTTCATCACCCTGATATTGCAATCCTTCAAAGTACGAATCAAGTCTCTATCCTGTACAGTTATATTTGGTTTAACACCTTTGGATTGAGGACGACTAGTAGCCAAATGTCTAAAGTCTAACTCACATGCTAGATCAAAAATTTTGAGGCTCTGTGACAGGGGTGGGTTAAAAACACTAGCTATCCTGAAGAGATTCACAAGGCTAGGCATATTCCCTAACAAAGTTCGTAAATTCAATTTTCGTATAAACAATTTCAAATCTATAATGGTTTTCACCATGTCGAAATGAGTGAATGGGACAAAAGTAAGTCCTTTGGGAAAAAAAGTCACACATGCTCTGATCAATGTGAAAAGAAGTGAAATTGTAAATTTTAAAATCCGTTTCAGTGCTGTGTATAATACCCAAGCTCATTTCGGGGGGAGCTACCTCTTCCTCTGGTTCCTTTTGTTCTTCGGAGAATAATGGTTCCTGTTCGACCTCAGGTTCCTCTGGTTGGAACCCTGTCCTTGCCGAAAACCCTGAGCATCCAGTTGCTCACTTGTGTTGTTATTATTAGTTTGGATGTAGTGATTACCCCCATTGTTGGTATTATTATTGTTATTCCCCTGAATTTGGTTGCTACCTCCTTGGTTGTTTGTATGTAATTCGTGGCACAGTGGCTGCGGAGGCACATATATTTATGTGTGGTTTTAAGTGTGTAATTTATTATAGATTACTGTAATTTTACATATGTGAATATTTCTTATTGTTATTTATACATATTCACATATATATTTATGGCTATCCATCCAGCAATCATGTTGCTGAACTACATTGTTTGATAATGAGAGGAGTTTTTTTTACAGAAGTTGAAGGTTTTTGTGTCAAGAACCTGTCCATAAAAAGTGGATTATTTATGTTGCAGTGAAGGCTGTGGTCTTTGTAGTGAGCATTTTAAGTATAACCAGTATTTCTGAGGTAGAGGAAGTCTCTTAAGGCAGGATCTTTCTTAGCCTGGAAAGCAAGCCAATGGTGAAATTTCTAGGGGCCAGTGAGAGACAGAGGAAAGCAAGAAGCTTTTTAGTCTGTTTGGATAACTAAGTGAACTGAGTCCTTTGACCTTTTTTGTCAGAAATGGTTGTAATCTTTCTTTTGGCAGGGTGTTTTTCTGAGGCACATGTCAATAAAATACAGGGATGTTATGACCTCCGTGTCCCTGGATGAGATACCCTTACTGATGAATTGGGCCATGTAAAAATCTTTCCTTACAATGGAGACAACGTGGTGGTCAAAAGTCAGGTTTCTATCAACCTGGGTGCCCAAGTACCATACGACTTATTGCATGCTTACAACATTGTTATTAATGTGATAATTTGTGGGGACATCACTCTCCTCAAAGGGGATGATGATGCACTTTTTGGCATTTAGCATGAGGCCATATTTCTGGCACCAGTTATTTGTTTGGGTGAGACCCTCTTGTAGCTTATTCAGAATAAGTCAGTAATGTGAATTCTTCACTTTATTGCAAATTTGTTGGGTTATTTTTGTGGATTATAGTATTGTAGGACTGCTGATGTTGACATTTTACATAGTTGGACTGCTGGGATGGTTTTCCCAGTGAGAAATGCTAGTGCTGTAGTGAATATCTGTTTATTTGTAACATATATGTATATATATATATATCTATATCTATATATATATATATATATATATATATATATATATATATATATATAGATAGATATATTAACTAATGTTAGAGTTAACTGTTAGATTAGAGAATCAGAATAAGAATTAGAATTTTAAGGCAAATATTAGGCATTTATTACATTTCTTCATTGTTCAAATGCATCTACAGTACAGCCAGGAGATCGACTGTGGTCTTCCGGAGCAAAAAAAGAGTCAACTATATGATATATTTTATATGCAGCCCCAAGACCATTTCTGTTTACTCAATGCGGCCCCAGCAAGCCAAAAGGTTGGACACCCCTGTTCTTAATGGTTTGAGCTATATGGTTGTCAAATTTTAGGTTATCTATTTCAACACCTAACAGTTTAGTGTGGGTAGTAGGAGTGATTTGGATGTTGTCCTTATAGTTAATAATAAAATTATTGTTTAGGGGAGGGGGTCACCCGGGACCGAAAATAATTAGTTTTGTTTTTCTGGGATTAAGAATAAGTTTAATGTTGGTGAACCATGGTTCGGCTACAGTAAAGCTATTTTGGATTAGGGATTGGAGTTCTATCAAGGTGGGGGCAGCAGATATAAGGGTTGTGTCATCTGCATATTGTACAATGGATGTGGTGGGTGAGGAAGAAGAAATTTGGTTGGTAAATAGTGAGAACAGCAGTGGGCCTAGGATAGACCCTTGGTGGACTCCTGTGGATACTGGTAGTAGATGGGACATCTGGTCTAGCCAAAGGACAGCTTGCTGCTGGTCTGCTAAGTAGCTAGTGAACCAAGATATAGAGGAGGAGCTTACGTTTAGGTTAGAAAGAGTTTGAAGTAGAAAGCTGTGGTTTACCATGTCAAAGGCTTTTGATAAGTCTAAGAATATGGAAGATACAAATAGTACCTTGTTTCTATGGTGGTTAACTATATCAGTGAATGATAGCAGTGCTGTGGTGGTGCAGTGTGAGGGCCTAAAGCCGTGCTGAGATTTGGAAAGTAGGTCCTTTTCTAGGAGGTAATGCAGTAGCTGGTAGTGGACAACTCTTTCTAATATTTATGATAAAGGTGATAGGATTGCGATAGGGCAATTGTTAGTGAGTTCTAAGGATTTACCTCCTTTGTGTAGTGGATTAATATGTGATGTTTTCCATAAGGTGGGTAGCTTGTATTCTGCTAATGATCTATTTATGAGAATGGATACAGGATAGGCTATTGTTTCAGCTGCTATTTGAAGGAAATCTGCAGGTAGGTTGTCAGCTGCTAGTGTGGTTGGTTTGAGTTTTTTTTTAGGAGTTTAAAGATTACTTTTTTGGGTACAGGGTGTAGAGAAAAGCTGGATGTATCATTATTTTGTTTTGTATTTGGTTGAGTAGGGGAACATGCTGTTGTAGGGCAGCTAGTGGTGTTTTGGGTTTGTGCAAGAGTTTGAACAGTTTTCATAAATAATTTGTTAAATTGAGTGGGAATGTTGTTCTAGTTGTTTAGTAGCACTGGGGCTAGAGTGGAGGCTTTTCCTGCATGCATTATACCATTTATTATGGCCCAGAATGTTTTAGGGTTGTGAGCATGTTTGCTTTGCATGGTTTTGTAGTAGCTGATTTTATCTAATTTAATTTGTTTTTTAGCCTTATTATGGAGTTTTAAATATATTTGTCTGTGATTGGTAGTTTTGTTTTTATGATATTGGGTCCAAGCTTTATCTCTTTCTTTCATTGTAATTTTGGTATCTTTAGTTAGCCATTGGGCATAATTTGTTTTTATTCTTATGGTTCGGGCGGGAGCATGATGATTTAAGATTTTTAGGAAGGTAGAGTTAAAGTAATTTAAGGCTTCATCTAGAGGAAGTTGTTTTGGGGGAGGGTCCAATTGCAGCTTTTTAGTGCATTTATGAAGTTAGTAGGCATAAAGGTCTTTTTATTGTGAACGGCTCTGAGGATGGGTTGGTTAATGTGTTGGGGTCTATTTCTAATTAGGAAGGTTGGTTGATGGTCACTTAGACTATCAGGGAGACATCCTGATTGCTGTACTAGAGTGTTGTCAGATAAGAGTATCCAGTCTAGGATGGACTCATGTTTGGAAGTTTTGTCTGTTCTGGTTGGGATAGATAATTTGGGTAAATCCATGGAGGTTAAAGTGGGTGGATGGATTATGGTTAGAGCAGTTAAGTCAGTCAATGTTAAAGTCTTCTAGCAGTATGGTTTCTTGTTGTAAGGAGTTAGAGATCCAGTTAAGTAGTCTTTCCATAATTGTAATGTTATTGCCTGGTGAGATATAGCCACCTGCAATAATTGTGTTTGTTGCAGTTAAGTTTTAGTTTGGCAAGAATTAGTTCTATGTGTTTAACTTCATGGCAGTTGTAATCCAATTGTTCTAAGGTGAGGTGATTTTGGAATAATATTGCAACGCCACCTCCATTTTTCTCTAGTCTATATGTGCAGATAATATAGCCTGGAGGTGTGATTTCATTATTGTGATGTTCTGGTTTAAGCCAAGTTTCTGTTAGTACTGTTATTTCTGGCTTATATAGAGCTAGTTTGGCATGCAGGTCTTGAATTTTAATTATACTTCTTGCATTTATATTAAGTAAGAGGAGAGATGAAGTAGGTCTGTGGTAAAGAGGATTTACCTGAATTGAGTTAGTGTTGGTTGATGCAATGGGTCCTGGATTGGACACACACATATATCATAAAAACTCTTGCTATGCTGGATGATAATTATACTGAAAGGTAACTAAATATATCCGCAATCTTAATGTGCCAGTTTAATAATAAATATGTATGAAACTATGTGCCTGTATATATTCACATTATGTAAGTACATATATAATGATAGTCAATATGTATATGTATATGAATAGATATACTCACATTATTTATTACATATCTTATTGTGTGTTCTTTTTATTTCTCATGTTTTTATTTTTATTCTGGTTGTTAGATAATCTTATTGTGTGTTCTTTTTATTTCTCATGTTTTTATTTTTATTCTGGTTGTTAGATATGCATACAAAATGTCCATGAATTAGTGTACTTAAGACAGTTATACTATTTTTATATTAACCCGACATTAATGCTATAGAGTTTGCATTGTGATTTTTTGCATCTGCTGCTCAGTCCTACTATAGCTTTAGAATAGCTAATTGAATAATTAATTATTGAATAATTGTTCTCAATCAGTTGTTTGGCTTTTGAGTATTTAAAGCATGTGGATTTTTGTAAAACTGTCTTGGATCTGAAGAAGCTACACCTAGTGAAAGCGCTTATCCTCGTTTTTTCCATAATAAACTGTCCGTTTATTATCTCGTCTGGTTGGTATTATCTCGTGTGTTTTGGGATTTATTGAAGCTGTCTACCTGTTTTATGAAGATATTCCTCACTCGACTCACCACTTGTTTGATTTATACAGAAGAGGTATTATTCACTTGGATACACATTTCACATACTTACTAAGCATTACATGGTTTAAATGCAAGATAGCATGCTATTTTATAACTCCTTTGTGATGCAAGGATTTACAGGTGGTTTCAGCTATACATATGCGATAATCTGCGAGTTAGTTTAAAAGCAAAACATTATAGCATGGCATAATACCATGATATTACCTCATGTCTTAGAGACAGGGATGTAAATAACATACAAAATGTTTGAAATCCTCACCTTCTAATACACTTGCAGGAATGGCAGTGGCAGCATCTATGGGGAATTGAGTGTAAAAAATGTTTTAAAAATGGTGCATCATGAGTGGGGTTCCCTAAGATTTCCCTTGGGAGGCAGGGCTTGGTGGGTGGAAACAGGAGAGACAGACACTGTTACTGGAGTGGGCTTGTGGATATGGGAGAGAACAGGGTTGAGAGCCAGGAGTCCAAGACACAGGAGTGTTTGGAGACTATCAGTAGTAAGAGAATAACAGCCAACTACTTTCAAGTTATAGCTTGTGGAGGTAAAATCTAGGGACTATTTAGCAGGAGAAGAAAATCGAGAGTGTTGCAGGTTATACAGCAGGAAGACAAATGGGGTAATTAGCAAGAGAAAGAAATGATAAATGTGGGATTTATACAGCAGGAGGAGATATCCGTTACAGAGCTATAAATAATAGTGTTTTTGGCTCAGGATGTTGGTGTCTGGTCAGGAAGGGTAGAAAGAGGTGGAAGGTACACTCAGGGGGAGATGTGTATTAAACTTCTGTAAGTTAATAAACAAGGGAGGAGATGCTTGCCGCTTTACTGTACTGCAGCGTTAAAGCATTCTAAAGACCCATTGCAGTAGTTTAAACAACTAATATTACTATATTAGGAACATACGCTTGAAATTTGTAACATACATGCACTAGTTTCAACTTAGTTTTTAGTTTTCCTTGCAGGGTCCAACGATTTTGCTTGTCAACTTCTGTTATCTGTTTATTTTATTGGTGGGAGGGGGGAAGTCTTTTTGAAAAGACTGGTCACGATTGGTCTGGAAGAGAGAGAAAAATCAGTTTAGACATAGGGTGATGCATACAGGCTAGGACAGACAGAATTTACATCAGCAAATATAGCATATAAATGTAGTCCAAACTTAGCATTGAAAGAGTTCAAAACATTTAGGTGCCTTAAAATACAAAACAATATAGCTCAGGTACCCTGAAATATAACTTAGTCAAGGAGTTCAAGTAGAGTTATCGTTTCTACCCTTAAATGGTAATAACATAGTACCTAGAAGATAACTGGATGGAGCATCAAGTCAAATTGAGCTATGTAACCCAAGCTGGTTCTAACTTTAAGGTAATTAAGATGAAAATATTGCAATACCCAGTGTTAACAGTAGCCAGGCTGTAAAATACCTAATGCTGGCAAATATCTGTGGTGTACATGCATTTGCCTGTATGGCCGATGGTCAAACACAAAAGTGCCGACTGCAGAATGCCAGGACCATGGAATGTCAAAACTATGGACATCAAACCCGATAATACCGAATGCCAGCCAGGCCACTATACCCCCCACTCGACTCATGGTAGCGCTTGTTGCGGCGGGTGTGCAATCGGGAAATTCAAACTCAATGTTGCACGTGACATTCTGCGCATTCACGTGAATGAGATTCAACAATTAGGTTCGGAATTCCGCCGGATCGACCTTTGGCTACGCGACCAATTGGATGTAAACCAATCTCTACATATACCGGACAATGACTATCCTGTAGTCCTTTGCTCAACATATTAAGTTTGTTAGCTTAACTGCTAATATAAAACTTATTCACTTCAAGCTAATAACGCTTCATGATGTAAATGCAATGTTGCATTCATCTCGCTAAGTGTACCTTCTGTGAATATAAACAAAAAGTCTACACCTTTGTCTCATAATGCTTCAACATAAATGTAACACACTAATGCCTACTATGGGACACTGAGCTCTGCATTTTCTAAATACCGAGCAGATAAAACCTTAGATATTAAAATAGACACTGAGCTCTGCATTTTTTAAATACCGAGCAGATAAAACCTTAGGTATTAAAATAGACATATGCAGCTCGCAAGGCTGCTTGCTAGTAGAGCAGTTTCTTACAGATCTCTCAAGGATTAGCAATTCCGGCTCCAAAGAGCAGGGTGAGTTAGACAGTCGTTAGACATTCACAGGTCACAAGGTAACATTTGAAAGTGGTAAATATGTCAGTAGAAATTCCTAGGTTGCAGACTTAACAACATAGCAGTTTAAATAGAGGTATTATTCACCTGGATACACATTTCACATACTTACTAAGCATTACATGGTTTAAATTCAAGGTAGCACACTATTTTCTAACTCCGTTGTGATGCAAGGATTCACACTTGGCTTCAGCTATACACACGTGATAATGCCTGAGTTAGTTTAAAAGCAAAACATTATAGCATGGCATAATACCATGATATTACCTCATATCTTAGAGACATGGATGTATATAACATACAGAATGTTTGAAATCCTCACCTTCTAATATGTTTGTAGGAACGGCAGTGGCAGCATTCTATGGGGAATTGAGTGTGTTTAAAAATGGGCCTCACCAATGGGGGTTCTCTAAGAAGATTTCCCTTGGGAGGCAGGGCTTGGTGGGGGGAGACAGGAGAGACAGACAGTGTTACTGGAGTGGGCTTGTGGATATGGTAGGGAAGAGGGTTGAGAGCCAGGAGTCCAAGACACGGGAGTGGTTGGGAGACTATCATTGGTAAGAGAAGAACAGCCAACTACTTTAAAGTTATAGACTGTGGAGGTAAAATCTAGGGACTATTTAGCAGGAGAAGAAAATTGAGAGAGTTGCAGGTTATACAGCAGGAAGAGAAATGGGGTAATTAGCAAGAGAAAGAAAAAATAAATGTGAGATTTATACAGCAGGAAGAGATATGTCAGTTACAGAGCTATAAATAATAGTGTTTTTGGCTCAGGAAATTGGTGTCTGGTCAGGAAGGATAGGAAGAGGTGGAAGATACACTCAGGGGGAGATGTGTATTAAACTTCTGTAAGTTAGTAAACAAGGGAGGAGACACTTGCCGCTTTACTGTACTGCAGTGTTAAAGCATTCTAAAGACCTTCAAGAAGGGCTGACTTACACAAATAACTGGTGCCAGAGCCATGGTCTAAAACCCAATGCCAACAAATGCATAATAGCATCCTTTGGGAAGTTGGCTACTCCTGGAAACTACTTCATGATAACACACCCCCAAGAATAGACCCAGTAGTCAAGGATTTAGGGATGCATGTTGACAGTAACCTGGCCTCTGACCATCATGTGGTTGTGCTAGTTAGGAAATAATTCTATGTTGCACAACTTATGCAACAATATGGCATCTGGGTCCAAGGAAGTCATCATTCAGCCCTCATCAGATCAGTCATTAGGTACAATGCTTCCTTTAGTCATACCTGTCAACTGTACAGATTTTCACAGATTTTTGCCTCATATTTTTGGTCTGTTTTCATAAAATTGTGGTTTTCTGTCAAATCATTGGCAAATTATTGATGATTGATGTCAGAAAATACTAACAATAATGTGAGCTTCAGACTTCATACCCTTCAGAAAATTCACACAAACACAAAAACTGTTATTCCAGCAACTGTCTAAGATTTTAAGAGCAATATTTAAAAATTGTCCCTATTTTTGAGACTTTGTCCCCTCATTATTTATGACTTTGTCCAGATTTCTTGCTGTAAGATGTTGAGAGGTATGTTTCATATGTACCTGATTAGGTATATACAGTAAATTCAATGTCCACAGAGGTACCTTTCAAAAAGAATACAGGATGCAAACAACATGTCCTTTGTGGATTGATTCAATGCCCTATCCCTGCACTCAGTCTCCTACAGACTATTAAGGGGTGATCTATTCCTGGAATGCAGAGCATTCTTTGCTTTTGCTCTGATGGACCTTCTGTATTTTCAAAAAACAAATAGCATCAGAATTACCAAAATCTATGGACATAAACCTTACTTGTGACATAAGTTGGACATGTTGGAGGGACAGGTATGTAACTCAGAGACGACCCATTTTCTGTAACAGGCTTCCCAGCCATGTGAAGCAAAGTTCTTTCCTAAGCCAATTCAAGTGTAACTTGGACCAGTGGATAGGCAATCAGAAATCGCCCCGGTCTTGCGCCTATGACCCTAATGGACAGAGGCAGCCTGAAAATGCTTGACCACCCAGGTCCTACACTATGTATAACCCTTAGAATAATCTTAAGGTTTTTAAACTTGTCAGATGCATTTTGGATGAATGGCTATGCATAAAAAGGCCCCATGTGGTCATTAACCTTGTATACACTTGTGGGTAAAGGAATTGGCCTGTTTTGATCCTCCAGATTATAACAAATGCTGATGTCTTTATCAAGCCTGTTTCTGGGTTGTTCCTCTTACTGCTTTGATGGGAAATAAAGTATTGCTGCTTAGTAACACAGTCTTGGCACAATTATAGTTGGATGAAAGAATACTTCATTTTTATGGTATTAATACCATAGTTTTCCCCCCATGGGACAGCTGCATATCAATATCGTATGTAATCCAGAGTAAAGACATGAATTTTTCATTTAATACTGTCTTATAGCAGAAAAGTTGCTGAGGATGGCCAAAAAGGAAGTGATGAAATGTTCAGTTTACAGTACAGCACAAGAGTGAACAATGGGGTCCATTCTACACTATCAAGTATGAAGCTGTAAGCACTTGACACCCCCCCCCCCCATGAGAATGTTGCATTATCTAGATAGACCTTGGCTTGATAGCAAACAGCAAATGTAGATAGGTAGATTATTTCTGTTGTGTGTTATAGTTCTAGCAGCCACAGTATTGTCTTGTTCAGGTACAAATACAAAGCTACAGTCAAACATGTTTTGTTTTTCCTGAGGTGTTGTACATTCTAGTAGGTAGAAGTACTTGACCTTATTAGTTCAAACTAGTATGTATTACTACTTGCAGTATCTCTATCAAACATCATGACAATGTTGGCTCTCCCATAACAGGCCTGACATGGAGGCATGAATTAAATCTGACACATTTGACAGATTCTGCTGTGGGAGTCCGCATACCTAGAAAGGAAAGTCAGCACAAGTATGCCATGGATCTGGCCATCATTCCCAAACATGTTAAACTGTAAAACCTCATGTAGATCCTGGTCTCAAACTCAACTAGTAGGGGGCTCTTTGTTTTCCATTATATGCATTAACCAAACTAAAATAATTGACCTAGCTTGTTTTATGTCGTGGGAGACTACTATTGATGCTGTTGAAGATTCAGTACAGTGTTTTAATTGGTGGTAGGTTAGGTGGGTATAAAAGATCCCATGGTACCTGCTGAAAACAGTACTGGAAGTTCCCCAGTATCCTGGCCAAATTTCCTGTAGTAGTATAAATGCAGCCTAGGTCTCCCCAGAAAAGAGGCTACTAGCTTAGTGGGATTAATCCAGTCAACAGAGGATAAATAAAGTAAAAAAATCTAATTTTCCTAAAACAAGAACAGATGTTACTTATGAAAATTTTGGCATTCCTTGAAAAGGAAGACGGATTTCACTGAAACTTAAAAAACTTTTTTGGGGGACATAACCACTATCTCATCTTATTATGGTCAACTTCATGGTCGCTGCATTTCATGGAAAAAGATCAGCCGTACCACAATGGTTTCAGATCAGCACGTGTCCTGATAGCACATATATGTAAATGCATAGTGTCATATAAAATATTTTTATTAGAAACAGCTGCTTCTCATACAATAAATATTTAAAATACTTTTAAGTAAAATAATAATGAAAACATAGAATAACCTTTATAAACAACAGTGCAGTGATAAAAATCTGGAGAAGCTCAGTGCACATCTACATAGAAAGAAATAGAATGAATTATTCTTCAATAAATTTTCAGAAAAAATGTTGTGTAGTACATGTAGTTGTGTTACATGCAAGTGCATAATGTCAATGTAGCAAACATTCAAACATGTTAACAGCAGAAATCATGATACAGTTAATGTCCTAAAGCTAGAATGAATGGCAAAAGACAATGTTAGGATTTTATATTTTTTTATATTTTATTATGAAGTTATATCTTTCTTTTCAGTGATTTTAGTTTTTGTTTTATAGACTCTGCATATTTCTTAAACGAGAGTGAAGATCTGGGCTTCCCATCAATCCCTGTAACCCCGATAGGATATGATGATGCTATTAAGTATCTCAGGTAAGTAATACAATAGTCACATTTCAAGATTGTATCATGATAACTACAAGGCAAGTAAGTTTGAGGCCCATGTCTGCCTTGCCAAATACTTCCCTCAAGATATATTCCCTCCCTCCACTTCTAGGAATGAACGAAATTGTGGTACTTATTCTCTTGAAGAAGGCAATAATGACACTTTGCTTAACATGCAGAGATAATTTTTTCCAGATAGGTGCAGTACAACCATTCAGCAAGGAATTTATTCCTTTAGCATCTTTTATTTATGTTGGTGTAGGCTCACTGCCTTGGTTTAGGTGTTCCTCTGTGTAGCTGTTCACCTTTAAAAGGTTTAAAAGATCCATTAGGGTAAGTGTTTGTGTTTGGAGGTGTTCATACTTTGAAGGTGTAAGCGATCCATTAGGGTCTGTCTTTGAGGATATGAAATGCCTGACATAGATCTCCATGCACAAGTCTGTAAGTGAGATAAGGATACACCAATAATATATATATATATATATATATATATATATATATATATATATATATATATATATATATATATATAAAGACTACTGGATGTTTTAGTATATAATTACTCAAGTCCTGTAAATGTACTTGATTTCAAAATATTATCCTACTCTATGTTAAAGCTCACTGTAACTCATACTTGTAAATGTTTACACTTTTTATGTGGAGCTTTTCTCCACGGGCCTCACTGAGAAATAACATGTGCCTAGACGGACATTCCTGATAAACAAATGTAAAATAAATAAAAGTTTGTGTGCTTCTTTTCTAATTTCTGTTATTTAATGTATTTTTGCTTTGCATCTGTGCAGTTTTTTCTTGCATTATCTTATCTTAGTGCATTATCTTAGTACATGATTTGTGTCATGACCATACCTCTCAACTTGGAAACATCAAAAATCTGGACAAAGATCCATGAAAAGTAGGTACGAGTGGCCAGAAATCTGGGCACTGATTAAAATAAAATTTGCGTATATAGTTATGGAACCCCACTCACTCTGAATGAATTGTGTAATACCACCATTCAAACACAAAAGTGTGTTTTCTGGCAAAACACCAAGAAGTGAACTGAAATCTCTAAATAACACATTTGAGTTTCAGAATTAATGTACTTTATAAAATGCATACTAATACAAAAACTGTTATTCTAACAACTTTCTAAGTTTACTATTTAAAATCTGTCCCTTTTTCTGGGTCTTTGTACCCCTATTATTTTTGGCTTTGTCTAGATTTCTTGCTCTAAGAGTTTGAGTCGTATATATGCAGCCCAATCTTAGGACAGGGGCATAAAGACAGATATACTGGTTAAGAATTAACTTTGATCTTCCTAATAAAGATTAAAAGGGATTCTATCCAATGGACTTCCCAAAGAATTCCTGAATGATCTGTTCACATGGCTACCTGAAATGGAGTTAGGATTAATTTTCCAAAGCTGAATTCATATCCTAGTGCAGGACAAACAGAATAACATTGGATAGACTGGGAATCATAGACATCACCTTGGACTACCTACAGATGAAATGCTAGATGACCTAACATTGGCACACAAATGGCAGAGGCGTCAGACATGAACATAGAACATAAAATAAGAAATGTTATAACAGCCAGAGTCATAGTGCACAGAGCATAATTCAAGTACAGGAATGTACACTACCAGGTCATCAAACAAGCTACTCAGATAGAAATTTTCCATGTCACCATGATATGGAATAAAATACAGTAGTGGTTTACATAATGTCCCAAGATATTATAAAGTAAACAAATGTTAAGTGTTTAACATAAGGAAGGCCATGCTCTACTGCCCTAGTCATCTCTTATATTCATGAAACCTTTCTCATTCTGTACACCTCTTTGTTTACAGCTAACCTAAGAAATCATATGGTATTAGCTGCTTTTAATTCATTCAGATATTCTGGTAATGCATGTCTTCACGAACAGTACAAAATCCAGGAGCATGGTTAGCATTCCATCCCTCACTCTGCCTGAAGCCTTTTTGTTCTACCAGTTTTTATGTCTTTGCAGCACTCAGTATCAAGCACACAGATCTGCAGTCTGATAGGCTCTAATATGAGAGTAACAGAAACCTTACTGTTGTTCTTAAAGGCAAATGTCTGTTTTATGTAGCTTTTTATCTACCATTACAGTAATGTAACCACAACAAGATATTCATTAAGCTTATTTTGTCTGGCTACCTTGATTTAACCATCACTGTTTTTGGACTTGCCTCCTACATTACACTGATGTTTTAGAATGACAGACTCATCCACCAGGTGTCTGAGGTCTAAGATCAACATTCAAAAATAGATTCAGAACGTGGCCTAAACGCACACACACACACACACACACACACACACACACACACACACACACAGTTGCTTACCAGATCCACATTAAAACTCGGCAATCCCTCTTACAGGCTGTCCATTATTGGTCCATTTTCCTGTGACAAACCAGGAAGTCTGTCTATCACTGGCTGTATGCTTGAGCCAATAAAAGAGAAGAAACTGGAGTCCTTTGATGTCACATCGCAGCATCAGGCGAACAGAGATTTACAAGTTAAAACGGAGCACACTGCCACGTGCAGTGCTGTGGAGACCTATTTATTCTTTAATTTTTTTTTTGTTTTATTTTAAATAGATCATCCCTATCATACTTGTCATCTGTCCAGATTTTTGCCTCATATTTTGGTCTGTTCCTCATTAAATTGACAGTTTTCTGGTAAATCATTAAGGATTGAAATTATTAATTAATGATGTACATTTGAGTTTCAGACTTCATGTCCTTCAGAAAATCCATGCTAACACAAACCTGTTATTCTAGCAATTTTCTAAGATTATAAGAGTAATATTTAAAATCTGTTCCTATTTGGACCTTTGTTCCTCCATTATTTTAGGCTTTGTCCAGATTTCCTGCACTAAGAGGTTGAGCGGGGGAATTCAACATCCTAGAGATGCTGTTATCCTGCATATGAAAGTTAGGGGTACAGTCCACTCATTTCACAAAATAGCGTTTTCTTTTTTTCATTTTATTGTATAAGCTGATTTGCCTTCCCATAACAAAAAAACAAAAAGCATAGATATGGAACATGCTTATGTGTATTATGTAAGGTAATTCACCGCATCTCATGGGGATCCCTCAGCTTGATGGGTACAGGGCAGAGGAACTATCCCTTTGTGTATATATACACACACACACACACACACACACGTATTTGGAATGAGAAGGAAAACAAGCGTACCTCAAGAAAACCAACCAGGTGTAAGCATCTGATTTTAAAATATTTATTTAAATCATCACAAGCTTCCAGACACAATACATCCCAGTTCCTTTTAAAAATACACTGATACAAATAGCAATTAAAAATGATCTCCTAAGGACAAAGAAACACCATAATCACTATTTTAATTTCAGTTTCAGTGTTGGTAAAAAAGTCAACTTTTCAAAAAAATCTTGAGAAATAACACTTATCATTCTAAGTGTTATACAATTTCAGAAGTAAAAAAAAAAAGACTGTGACATATTGACTGTCATTTCCTGACTGTATATCATTGCCATGACTGGAAAATATCACAGATTTTGGAAGGGACAGATAAAAATGTTGTTCTGATGTTATGGGATAAGCTGGCAATCATCGCTTTGCAAGATGACATCAGTGGCAATTAAAAATGTAAATAAAAAAATAATTGGTATGTTAAGGGGCCACTCAGGAATTCATGGCACCCTATTATTTTGCATGCAAAAATGGGAAATTCCAAGGGATTCGGTATGGTTGAGAGATATGGTCATGACTAAAAACAATTAGTTTTACCCTTCCGCTTCCAAGCACAGAAGGTAAAAAAAGACAGAAATAAATAAAAAGTAAAAAATATCAGTTCTGCTAGAAAAAAATTAATAATAAAAATAGCACTTTTCAAAAATGTTGCACTTCTACTTTAAAATTGTTTAATTTCTACCAGATCTGTGCACTGAAAACTAATTTGTCATCCTTAGAATATGAGGTAGTGCGATTTAGAAGAACAAAGGTTAAGGTAGCATGAACATTTCTCTTACCTTTATAGGACAGTAAAAAGGTAATGTACTTACTTCTGCATTTATGTATTTATTTATTTTTTTTTAGCTTAGTGATGTATGTTTGGCTTGAAATATCTGTTTTTAGTAGAGGCCTAGTGAGAAAACCTTGATACGAAAAATATTAATAAACTGTGAAGAACACATTTATGGAATTAAGGGCATTCTTTTCTCATATATGCAAGCAAAAATGCCTGAGAGGGTGTGTGTTAATGTGTAATCAATGCCTGCTCAGGGGTGTTATGAGGCCTGATGCCACAGGCATAAGAAAGGGAACTCAGAATGTAAGGCAAATGTGCAAAGAAGAATAGTATGTCAAGTGAAGTACTGGGTTTGTAAGATGTGTGCTACACATATAAAGTTGAGTAGTAAGAAATAAGTAAGTAAGTAAGTACTGGGAGATAAACCCCAAAACCTGATTTTCATATTTCTCTGCCTTATTCAGACTTTCATAGAATTTCTGAAATATTTCTAATACTTGTACAGGATCCCTTATTATCTTCCTTGTTATAGGCTCGCTAAGCATGTTGACAGCCCTTTCTACTTTCTATTGCCTGAGTCATTGTCCTAAAAGATTTTCTGCTCTAGCGTTATCAAAAAACAGTTGCTTAACAGCAGTCTTTCTAAACTCATGTGTATTATTGAGGGTAATCCCTTATTTCCTGTTTAGCATTCTGCAGTTGCTAATCTACATCTTCTGTGAGATTCCCCCTATTTTTCCAGTCCCTCTAAATAATTCTTGTTACTTCCTAACCATATCCCCCTTTCATTTATTTCCACCCTATTTTTAAACTCCACTTTCATTTTATCTCACTGCCAAGCTATACTTTCAGAAGAAATTTCTATTTTCTCTAATAGCTCCTGAATAATTTTGACTATCTGTTACTTAAATTCCTATCTTTTCAACAGATAGGTGGGAAAGTGCCAGTGTCTCATTTTTATTTCATTATCCTGTGTTTTTATTTTAGTTGCTATTCGTGCATGATCTGAAGTAATTATTGGGTTTGTATCAAGACCTTCATTTAAATGCACATGTTCCTGTAAAATGTAAATTCTATCTAGCCTAGCCCAGTTTTTGTATCTTGGGGAATAATATGTAAATTCACTCTGAACTCCTAGTACTGAATTCATATCTTTCATGGCAAATACTTTCATATATTTTTTTTTAAAATCTACCCTTCTTTGTTATATTTCCCTTGCAACCCCCCAGACACATCTTACAAATCCAATTCCAGTCCCCACCTGTAAATAATATTCCTTGCTGAAAGCTGATTATTTCTCCCAGAATTTTCTTAAGCTCCCTTATAGCAGTTTTTGGTGGAGTATAACTACATGCCATTGTGACCCCCCACCCTTGTTAGTAGCCCCTTAGTATTACAAATCTACCATTATTGTTTTTTATCCTCTTCTATTACTATCGGAGCTCTCTTGCAGCAAATATAAGTACTCCTGTCTTTCTGTGTCCCAGGTATTCCACTGAATAACCATCCAGCAAACCTTTCTTTAGCAAATTCAGATGTTCATTTCTTTCCAAGTGTGTCTCCTGTAGCATAACTATTTGCACTCTACATTTTTAAATATAGCTCACTATTTTCTTTTTTGTATTTATGTGTGAGACCATTAATGTTTAAAGACATTATAGAAAGCATCATATTCTTGAGAAATTTTTCCCACATTTTATGTATAACAGCTTTTTGT
>NC_056737.1:526016612-526034112 GCF_019279795.1 Protopterus annectens
GTTGTTTTATATATGCACATGTATATAGCTAGGATGTGATACAGCAGTTACGAGTTACAGGCTGTGCATATGGGGGTGAGGATTCCAATAAACAAACGTGCAACACGTAGAATCAACTCCCCCACCCCCCCAGCTAAGCCAGTGAGACATACAGACACACAATAAAAGTAAACATACCACTGTTTCCCAGACCACCAGCAGGATACTACCAGTGGGAGAGACCTGCCAGGTCTAATCTTGAAGCATAGACATCGATGTCCCTTGTGGGGCACCAAAAATTAATGATCATCGCAGGCAGTCCCAGTAATGATTCATCAAACCAGGCTGTAGATGTACACGGACCAGTAGGTTGTGCAAGCCTGATAACCCATGGGTTGACACAATGTACATATGTCCCAACATGGGGAGAGTGGGCAGTGTGTAGTGCTGTGTTTATACCCCACCTGCACCCACAGTAAGGATGAGTGCTGTAGAGGAGTAGCAGGTGGGGTGAACTATGGGTATGCAGTTATGGGCCTAGGCTTGCAGGTGTTGGCTAGTGCAGTTGTATTAGGACCGCCCTGGGGATGTAAGTAATATTCCAAAATGGGCATAGCTGACACCCATACCTCTCAACCCTAAGAGCAAATCCACTGGATAGGACATAAACCATTGGGGGAACAAATAGGGACCATACCACTGACCTGTCCCCGATTTCCAGGGACGTCCCTAATTTTGACTCAATTTCTAACTCTGTCCCACTTAATCCCTCCTAAAACTAGTGACATTTGGAGTAAAGGTGGTGAATTACATGTAATGAATTAATGACAACAATTAAGAGTTATAAACCATTTACCTCAGAAAATGTGTATGAATTCATATGCTCTGAGTCTGTCAGTGTGTCAGGTTAATAGCACCAATAATTTAAATGTGTCCCTGATGTTGTTATGACGTGTCCCTAATTCAGTTTGTATTTTTCTCCAATTGTATGAGAGGTCTGATAGGAACAGAAAGCACATATTCCACTGACAACCTTAGAAAGATGATAGAATATTAGCTATGCAGTAGCGTGACTCGGCTGAAGGATATGGGTTCCAAAACCCAATTACTTGTTTGTATTGAAGAGTGTCAGTTCCCATGTATTATCCAGACAGGTGCAGATTGTAATAGGAACACACCAATAATATGAATCAAACTCTGGACAGGCCGCGGATTCCGTACAGTCGAATGGCATGCTTTCACCTAATGGGCAGCCATTCCCGATACTGTAGGCATGTAATCCAATGTAGTAGGCTTCACAAGGTCATATCATAGTCCTCACTCCCACCCAGGGGTGTGAGTGTCAGATGCAAACACCAAATGCAGTGCATTTGCAAGTGTGGGAGCAAGCGGGTGTAAGCCTGTTTGGACGGCAGTATGCAAGTATTACACTGGTAGAGCAATGTAGAGGCTAACTGAGTGTAAGAAACTGTAACCGGCGGTTAGCATTGCTTAGCTCCACCCAAACCCATGCACACCCGCTCACAACTGCTTTAATGTGCCTTAATCACTCCGTATCCAACGGCCTTGTTCAGCCCAGCAACAAAATAAATGGCCTCTGCAAGGCTTGAAACCATGACTCTGCACACACAGCTATTGTGATTTACCACTAAGCCATGGCAGATATACAGACATCAGATCTTATCACAAACATATCATCCAGTGCAGTCATTCAACAGTATAGGAAAGGCATTCCATCATGTAGATGTATGTGTGAGTGTTTATATCCAGATATAGATACATACATATATATAGATATATAAAGACCATCCCATGTGACAACAAAGCATTACAAAGGAATGAAAAGGGAAACACCAGCAACGCCTGTATTATGTAGTGGTGTTGTCCTATGTAATATCAAGACTCCCTCAGACAGACATATGTCATTAATACACGCAAACATTTGTACATTGGCCATATACATCACTCTGTGCATTTTATTTACATTAACACAACAGTTCCTGTCCAGTCATTATATGAGAACAGTATTCTTGCAATGTGCTGTGTGCGACATCATCATCATGATAAAGGTAAATGGGGTAACCATAGAGGGACCGGTAGTGTTGTGTGTATAATGGGGTCGTCTGCATCACGTGTACCTGGAACCTTTAGGAGTCATGTGCATACCAGGATCGTGTGCCTGAGAGACAGGGGTGAGGACAACTGGAGTATGTTGTGATGCATATTAAAAGGGTTACGTGTGTCCAGTGGACACGTGTGTGAAATGGACAGCTATGTATGGGGCAAATGTTGTTCTAAGAACCGATTGGCCTTTTGTTTCCGTAGGGTGGGAGTGGGATGTGGGGGAAGGAGAGTAGGTATGCTCATGGTGGATAAGTAGGGTAGGATGACAGACAAGACAGCATACAGGGTCGGTATATGACACATATAGGGGGATACACCTCGGGCAGGGAGGAGTATTTGGCAGTCACAAGCCCATGAGCCCCCAGATGGAAATAGTGGGACGGAGGTCCCCAGCCAAACAGCCACAAAGTTGGCAGTGCTTGGGGCTGTCTAGGAGGGGCAGCCTCACCCTGTAAGTGTGACACTCTGCCTTCGAGCTGGCGTATCTTGCCTCAAAACCCCTTATTGAGCCCCCTACACACCACATTCGGGACTGTACAACAGTGGACATGTTCCTGTCTGGACCTGCTCCCAGGGGGGGACAAGTCCCATCCTCAGTGGCGGTACCACAAGAAGGTGGTGCAGAGCCAGCAGAGGTTGAGGTCCAAGGCTGGGCCCCAGATGAGCTGGTGCCCAGTGCCATGGCCAGCTGAAGTGGGACAGGAGTTTCTGCCGGGGCCTCCAAATCCATACAGCCTATGGTGTTGCAGTTTAAACACAGATATGGCTTAGTAATAGTCAACGGCATTCAGGATTACTTATAACAGCATGCATAGATATGGCCATCAACCCATCACAACAGATGGTATACATTTGCAGAGGGAGCACAACATGTGCATATATACTGCATGACATCTGCACAAAGTGTAGAAGACTTGTGACTGCAGATATGAAAGTGGCCCATTATTGGCATGTCACTGAGAACCCCAGATGGTGTCTGTCATACCACTGTTTCATGTGACATATGTCCAATCAGGGATGCGATGGCAGTAACTCATCACTATCACCATGTACTGACTGCAATCCTCACACTATGCTCCTGCAGTTCTCAGATGTGTGTTCAGTGAGTAACACAGGAAACAAATGGTTCCACACAGTGACCAGTCCACAGATGGCCCTACAGATGGGGGTCCCTCACAAACAGAGCACTGTCTTGTCAGTTTTAAAACATGCAGAATAGCCATTACCACACACAACTTATTAAACAGGCAATAGTCTCAATGAAGCATAGCTACACTTACATACTGTAGTCATGTCTGGCACATCACCCTCCTGTCTTTAGGGTATTTCCCACTGTGTATGTTGTTTGAGGAAAATCCAGATATCATTTGTGATGCCGTTTACCAAACACCAGATCCAGGTACCACTCACAGCGACTGTCATGGGCAATCACCAACATGATGTTCCTAGATATTGTACTGTGTTTCCATGCGATTGGCTATAGGAACATCATCACAGCTGTTCCACATGCAGTCATCTAGAGGAGGACTGCAATAGGTGCAGAGGCCATCACCTGATAATGACCATCACTTACAAAACACAAGCTGCTGCTGAGCAGGTGTACCACTCCACATCCACCAGAGAGTGTGTGGGAGGGACAGGCAGAGGCAAAGTACATCAGAGAAGGGCTTGGAGACTAAAACCTAAGCATCGTCTGTCACACACCTACCAGTACAGGGATTCAACCCCCTGACTGACTAGTCATTGCTATTACAAGTGCATGCAGTTACTCCATGTGCCACAAAGCTGACATGTTGGTGTGCTGTAAGAACATATATGTGTGCTGGTGAGTGACATCTGCAACAGAGATATAGTAGATGTATATTAGGTGTAGCACGCATAGCTGTCCACATGAACGGATGTCATTGTCAACGCAACCACACTCTCTAATGGACTCACATTGACACGCTTTGCCAGGCCCACAAATACAATTCCAAACTACTTAGTTTGCCACACTGCAGTAATGCACAGGTACTACATGCACCACAGGGGATATCCGGAGGTTCTATGGGCTAGGGCATGTGAACGTGTTTGACATGTGTCAGTTTTCCAATGGGAGTTATACTGGGAGTGACTGTGGTTGGGAGCATCATACCCCACACGCAGACACAAGGTGCCAGTACTGACATGCATGCGTGCATTGCTTCATGGGTTGTGTAGTGGTTGGTTGTGCAAGATGGCTGTGCAAGGCTGGGTAAGTGGTAATCCTTGGCATCATGCCACCCAACAATGGTGTGCAGTGTGGTACAGGGGTGTAGTGTCTGCAATGTCCCACACAGATGGGTATTGTATGAACTGTCCTGAAATCCTGGTTACCATTGCATATGGCCATAGCTTTGCAATGCATGCCATGTCTGTATTTGATAGTCCTTGACATAGACATTACCTGGGAAGTGCACATCCCACAATAATGTACAATGACATGTACAAGTGTACCTGGTTTGGCTGGCACATGTTGTGTACACTGACTGTTATCCTCTGATATGCCAATACTGGCCTGGTGTGGCAGGACCTGCTTATAGACAGCAGGTTGACCCTGCACCTGCATTGATGGCATGATACAGGTATTCCCTGGTGTCAGTGGCATTGGTCCATACAGGGCACATGTGTAAGGCATTGTATGGCCTCTGTGGATCACATTTGATGGCACCACATATGTTGCAGGCATCCAGTGTGGAACATAGTGAAGGCACATTGTCCTCAATTATGTGCCTATTGTACTGCTGTACAGAGTGCCATGCCCTCTGCAGCCCACTGCAAACACACCATGCCTACTATCTGTCATCAATGTTCAGGGTACTAGCAACATAGGTTCATAGGTTCATAGGTTTATACTAGGCTATCTGTCCTAAGGCATTTATAAGCCTAGCCCAAATTTTTGTGGCTTACGCCACCCCTTATATGAAAAAATACTGTGCCCATTAGTTTGTTGTGCCTCTGTCCAGCAGTGACACAGAGATGATTCCCGGGATAAACCTACGATCTCCCATCCACAGGTCAAGATTTCTCTTGAACAGAGCCAGCGAGGTGCTCTGCCTCACATGGATCGGGATTTTATTCCACAGCATAGGGAGTCTCTGAGTGATAAATCTATCCCTCCAGCACGTCCTATTTATATCCGTGCTAAGGTTTAAGTCACTTGCTCTAGTGGTTTTGGTGGATTTGGAATTTTTGAGGTGGAGCATGTCCATTAATTCCGGGTTGGACATGGCCTTGTATGTCAGGCACATGTCACCTCTGAGCAGACGGTATGCAACTGAACAGAGCTGGAGTTTCTTCAATCTGGCAGCATATGACAGATTTTGGAGTCCCTTTATCCTTTTGGTGAGGAACTTTTGGGGTCTCTCCAATTGCTGCAGATGTTGGGTGAGATGCATCCCGAATGGGGCATTGTACTCGATCATTGGTCTGATAAGTGAAGAGTACAGGGGAACAATGACCTCACTAGATCTGGATGTGAATCCCTTCATGATCAGGTGGGCAATGTAGAAGGTCTTTCTAACCACTTTAGCAACGTGAGTGTCAAAAGAAAGGCCACTGTCAACCTGGGTCCCCAGGTCCCTGATAACCTCTTCTGTGCTTAGTGGCTTGCCACCTATATGGTAGCTTGGGGTTACCTTGTTTTTCCCAAAGGGTATGACTATACATTTTTTGGCGTTTAACTTCAGGCCATGGCTCTGGCACCAGCTATCTGTTTCCGTGAGTCCCTTCTGAAGGATATCCGTGTCCGATGCACTTTCCACTATGGCGCCCAGTTTGCAGTCGTCTGCAAACTTTGTCAGCCAAAGTCCTCCCATGTTGGCCTGTACTTCTGAGAAGTAGATGCCGAACAATAGGGGGCCAAGGACCGAGCCCTGTGGGACACTACTTGTGACCGGCTTGGAGTCTGACATAGCGCCAGCAACTCTAACCCTGTGGGTTCTGTCCTTAAGCCAGTTTGCAACCCATCTTGTGACATATGGGTTTACATTTAAGCTGGTAAGTTTTTCTACAATACCCGAGTGGGGTATTGTGTGAAGCCTTTGCAAGGTCAAGGTAGGCTGTATGGACTGCCTTTCCTCATCAATGGCCTTGGTGACTGTTTCAAGAAGTCATCCAAGTTCAAAAGGCATGATCTGCCCTTGACGAAGCCAAACTGGGTCGGGTCCAATGTCTGCAAGTCCCCTATATCTTTGTTTATGAGCTCCATTATGATCCTCTCCATAGCTTTGCAGACTAGACTTGTTAAGCTTATGGGGCGGTAATTACCAGGGTCTGTAGAGGCACCGCCTTTGTGGAGTGGGACCACAGTTGCCGTACGCCACTCCTTGGGCACGTATCCTGTGGTAAGGCTGAGATTAAACAGCTGCCTTATGTGCGGGTTTAATTCCTCATTTAGCTCGTGTAGCACACAGCCAGGGACACCATCCGGTCCCATTGATGCTGTGTTTTTAGCTTTAGAGAGAGCAGCTTTCACCTGCGCATTTGAGATGTCTGGGAGGCTACGCTCTGCTGGGATAGTTATCTCTCTTTTACGGGGGGAGAGGGGGGTGAAGTTTGCACTGAACCTGTCTGCCAGTATGTTGGCAATGTCTGTGGGTTCACTGATTTTTGTATCATTTTGGACTAATTCTGAGCATATCTGGGAGTTTCCACCCAGGTTCCTAACATAGCTGAAAAAGGCCTTATGATTGTCCTTTGAATCCATGGCAATTTTTCTCTCAAAATTGGCCTTAGTTGATTTTATGAGTGCTCATATTTTTTTACTAATAATGACCAGGGTGACTTCCCTTTTATGGATTTTGTTCTATCATGTAATAGCTTTCTCCTCTTATTGTAAAGTTTGTTAATGGCTGGGGTCCACCAGACTGGACGTTTGCCCTTTGTGGAAAGAGTCTTGGTTTTATTTGGGATTGCCTGATCCATGCAGTCCTGGAGGTGTTCATAGAAGGCATTTGTAAGGGCTTCTGCAGCTTGGGTTGTGGTTTCCACTGGCTCAGGGGCCTTGAAGGATACCACACCAGTCTTGAGTAGTGTGAAGTTTGCTTTAGAGAAGTTCTTCACTGTGGTCTTTTTTGTTTTGGGTGGGGGCGGGATGTGGATTTCCAGTGAGATTAGTTTATGATCAGATCTCACCAATGAGGGATATACTTCTGGTGTGGAGCATTTTGTCCCCATGTTTGTGATAATGAGATCTAGTATATTTTCTCCTCTCGTGGGAACAGTGACTAGCTGTTCCATGGCATTTGAATTTATGAACTCCAGGAACCGTTGGGCTAGAAAGTTAGGGCTTGAGTAATGTTCCCAGTCTATATTCGGGTAGTTGAAGTCACCCAATATGATGGTGTTTGGAGATACATTTATACCCTCCAGTGTCTTCAGGAAGGCTGTGTGGGGTTCCTGAGTTTGTGAGGGTGGCCTAGGAGCCTTGAACCAGGTTTCAGTTACAGCACATACATTGATGTTCTCCATACTGAGAAGGGCTTCGAGTGCGTGCATTTTGAGATTTAGACTTCTGGCATTGAGCAGCATTACCTTCAGTTTCTTCCCATTTTTGTTTTCTAGGGTGGTAGGTTTAGAAATTGAGCCTTGCCTAAAAAAGTCACTATGGGGGTGGCAAGAGCCTTAGCCAATATCCGGAATCCCAGGGGTGACAGGTGCAAGCCGTCCCTTGCGAAGCAGCGTGGCTTGTCAAGCATGTCTTCCCAGGCAGACAGACACTGGATCCCCTTTGAATGACACCAGACATTAAGCCAATTGTTAAAGCTGATCATCTTGTCTCTATATTGTGGCATCATTCTTGGTGAAGAAAGGATAGTGCTCAGGGTCAGTGTCATACCTGCCTGGGCTACATAATCAGAGAGCTCCTCTATGTCTCTTTTCATGAAGTCCCGGGAGGTACGTCTCAGGTCATTCACACCAGCATGGACAATGACTGTGTCATATTTGTACTTGCCGTGGAGTGACCAGAGTGCTTGTGTTATGTGGCGGATTCTAGCGCCCGATAGGCAGCTTACTGTGACCCTCTCCTTGTTCAGCCTGGTGAGTGGGACGTCAGTGTGTCTGACTATGGAGTCACCTATGACAAGTATGTTTGGTGTTGTATTTGGCCTTAAGGGCTGTGACTGCTTTGCACACTGCTTTTGTGGTTTATGTGTTGCTTGTGGGGTGTCTTGAGGTAGCAGTTGTTTGGGTGTCTGCTTTGGAGGCCTCTGCTGTTTAGGTAAATTTTTACTCAGAGCTTCCGAGTATGTCTTTGTGTGTTTATGTGTTTGATTCAGTGGTGTGGTAGCATTATGCGAGGCTGGTTTTGTGGTGTGTGTAGTTGCCTTCTCCTCCTATCTGGTCTTGCCAGTCCTGAGTTGAGAGAGCTCAGCCTCCAGTTTGGCTAAATAGCTGCATCTCTCACAAGTATTTGTGTTATGTGGGAGGAGGAGAGGGTTGTCTGTGTACATGAGGCAGTTATAACATTGCCTCAAGATTCCCAGATTCACCAGCTGGACCGGAGAGGAGATTGACAACTGACCTTTGGACATGCTAGAATAATATTGGGAATTCCTTAATAATTGAAAACAAGGGCCAGTGGGGAGTGAGGGTGTAGTGCTTTTAATTTTTAGTGCTGACTTACATAATTGCTATAGTGAGCAAGTGCCAGGTAACTTGAGTGCAATGTGTTACAAGTAACTAAATGCAAAAACGACAAACAGTAACTTTCTTTCAAGTGAAACAAGGAACTAGTACAGTAAGCAATGCAGATATCACTAGTGATCCACAGAAGCGTTGAGAAGCCGCGTATTAGGTGGAATTAGCTTCCAGGGAAATAACAAGCAAACAAACAACAAGCATATAAACAAAGCTAGATTCAGCAGGCCTGGATCTAGTCTATGCTAGAGCAAACAAGGTGTACCAATTTCAATAAGATACAGTTCAAATATTCAGGCACTATAAACCTTTAACCAGAAATTCCCAGCTCAGAAGGGCAGAGTTCAGCCTCTTCTCCCACAAGAGTGCAGACCACGAACCTTCTTAATGTAAAATAACTGGCCTGAAGCCCAAGTGCCTAAACCAGAACTAATTCCCTTGGACACTGGGCTCTCAATCAGCAGTTCCCAACTTAGAAGGATGAAAGCTACCTGTCCTGCCACCACAGTGCTTGCCACAAACCTTCCTAATGTAAAACAACTGGTCTGAAGCCCAAGTGCTTAATCCAAAAGACTTAGAATGATAGCTACACTTTAATCAAGTTACAACCAAGCAGTAATAAATACAACTGAATACTTTAGAGAATGGCTGGATTAGTGCTCAAGTTACACAAACAAAGCTAGATCCAGCAGGCCCGAATCCAGTCTATGCCACAGCAAACAAGGCGCACCAACTTCGGTAAGAAGCAGTTCAGATATGCATGCACTATAAGCCTTTAACCAGAAATTCCCAGCTCAGAAGGGCAGAGTCCAGCCTCTCCTCCCACAAGAGTGCAGACCACGAACCCTCTTAATGTAAAATAACTGGCCTGAAAGCCCAAGTGCTTAAACCAGAATTAATACACTTTTAGAATAACAGACACTGAGCCCTCAATCAGCAGTTCCCAACCTAGAAGGATGTAAGCTACCTGTTTTGCCACAACAGTGCAGACCACAAACCCTCTCACTGCAAAACAACTGGTCTGAAGCCCAAGTGTTTAAACCAAAAGGCTTAGAATGAGTTACACCAAGCAGTAATAAATACAATTGAGTATTTTTAAGATGATGCAAAAGTAAAATGAAGTAGGTAGAAACACAAGTAAAGTAAAAGCAGATAATTTTTTTTTTTTTATCCGAACAAGTGCTGAGATCAAAGAAACAGATTTGAGTGCTGAAACTAGAAAACTGGCTATTTATAAGTAAAAAAAACAAGCTAGAAGGCTTCCCTCAAACACTGAAGGGCTTGGGGGCTCAGAAGCCTACAAATAGTCTACACCACTTAACAGGAAAGGCAGGAAATAAGCTTAATTTTTTTTTGTCTGTTTCCCAGATGCTCTCTTTGTACACAGTAGGAGTGCCTGAAATCAGAATATGATCTCACTGCACTCAGTTGAGTGAGCAAATGAGATGGGCCCAGAGGCAGGCTGAGGGGCGGGCAGTTTCAAGGCCACTAAGATTAACACCAAAGCAAAAACAATGTAGATGAAGAATCCCAAAATGAAAAGACCTGCTTGCAAAAAGACCTAAACGCAATTTATTTTGTACTGACAAGTAGACAGCGTTTTCGCCACTCACACTAGGTGGCTTCTTCAGAGGTGAAAAAGAGCGCAAACAAAATGCTCTTTAAATACATCCACTGATTACATACAATTACAAATAAAAGGCATCAACCTCTAATTTTTGATTTTCCATACAACAATAAAAGCCATCATGTTTAAAATCAAATGGATATACAAGCACCATTTGAATAAGACAATAAATCACTTCAATGCAGTCCAATACAATAGTTAAAAATAAAAAATAAAAAACTCTGCATGTGTACAACGTGTAAAGACACTGATAAATACACATATAAAGATACCTATGTGCGAATAAGAACTATGGAATGCAGGTACCTACACACCATTAGAAATAATTATCACCCTGCTTAAAGAAATACATGCAAGCAATAAGTTATAAAATAAACAGCCCTACAAGTATACACCATCCTAAAAAGGCTGTTTAAAAAAATTATTAAGTCACAGGTAAAACATTAATGCCACACATAAGCTACCATACATTGATACACTAAAATATGATTAAATAGCGCATCTAACAAACATCATGTCTCAAAGGGCGACCCCATTCAAAACCCACAGTAAAAGAAATAATGGGCTTAAGTTTATCTCATATACGATTTTAGCTTTAAATAAGGGGGTATATTACAGCTTTCATTCAATCCTGGCGGATTAAATGCGTCCAGTTTAAGTTGCCATAAAAGCTCCCGAGTTTCTAATATAATAGCAGTGGGGCCTCCCCTAAGAGGGGGTGGAAAATGGTCGATTCCCATAAAGACAAAAGCATGCCCTGGAGAGGAACCAATATGTTTGGCCAATGCATTCTCGCTCTTTTTATTTTTAATAGCATATAAATGCTGGTAAATCCTGTCCTTAAATCTTCTATCCGTCTTACCGACGTAGAAGGCAGGACAACAAGTACAAAATGCGATGTATATGATAGATTTAGTGTCGCACTTTATTCTATGACCTACCATATATTTCCTTCCTGCTATACAAAATGTACTGCCAGTTTTTATGTGTGTGCAATAATTGCAAGCACCGCAAGAAAACGACCCCTTAGATCTAACGCAGTGTTCAACAGGGAGACTGCTTTGTAACAAGTCCTTGATATTCCTACCTCTCCTAAAAACCACAGACGGTTTTTCACCCAATTTGTTGCTAATCAGTGTGTTACTCGACACAAAAAAACAGTTCTTGTACAAAATGTTTTGTATGTCATACGAATTCATACTAAAAGTCGAGATAAAACTGCATGGGAACTCATTCAAAGGAACAGGTACTGGCGACATAGTAAGGTCAAGTAAATTGGTATTCGCAACAGGGATCAAATTTTGTTCAATGTAAGTGGGCGAAGCGGGCAAGGGGAAAAGAAGCGGTTTATAAAACCCACAAGCTCTTTTATTCTTCACTTCGTCCATAACATCATCAACTAACCGCTGTGGATATCCACGGTTAGTAAAAAGATCCAAATGTAAAATCAGCTAGTTCACTACACATCCTCACCGCCCTCACTAATTGTCCCTTTACTATGGCTTTTTTATGCTTGAACGGGTGCGAACTAGTGAAATGAAGAAAATAATTAACATACGTATCTTTTCTGAAGATAACAGATTTTAAATGGCCCAGTGCACCTACCCTAGATAATTTAACATCCAGAAAATTCATACCTTCAACATCAAAATGATAGGTAAATCTAAGAAAGGATGTTGTAGAATTCAAGTAGTTGACAAAAGAATGGGCTAGAACAGAGTCACCCCTAAAAAGAATGAAAATATCATCCAAAAAGCGGGTGTAGTAAACTAGTCTACTATTCCACTCAGGGTTATTGAGAACAAAATTTCTTTCCCAGTATGTCATAAAAAGGTTGGCCACGACGGCTCCACATGGGGAGCCCATGGCCACACCTTTTTTCTGGATATATATGTCTCTTTCAAACATAAAAAAGTTAGAGGACAAAATAATATCCAGCAATTCAGTGATGTTGTTGATGACACTTTTAGGGGCCCCAAGCTCATTAAGGAGCAGATCAATCCACTCAAGAGCTTCCTGATGCGGAATGGATGTATATAAATCGACCACATCAATGGTCAAGAAATTAGTGTCTGCATCTAGTCCTATCTTACTCAAATTAGATAAGAAGGACCATGAGTCTTTACAGATACTAGGTATACATTCCACATATTTAGTCAACAATGAATCAACATATTTTGAACAAGGGTAGGTACTAGATGATCTACCATCAATTAGAGCTCTCATTGGGGGGTCCCCAAGGTTCTTGTGGATCTTGGGGATCCCAAACATGACAGGGGTCTTGGCATATAAAATATCAATATATTTAAGAGTGTCCTCATCTATTCTGCCACTGATAAATAAGTCCCTAAAATAGCCCCTGATCCTGTTTGAACAGATGTTCATTTCATTGATGGAAGAAATTTCATAAGAATCAGAGTCCAATACCCTATGCATTCTCTCAATATAATCAGTTTGTTCGAAGATGACTAGATCCCCACCTTTGTCTGGTTTGATTATCCTGACTCCTGCAGAACGTAATTCAGAAAGGGCCTGTAATTGTTCTTTTGAAATATTAAACTGATTAGGGGTAGAATTTGGGCACTTCATCATAAATCTGATATCTAGTTCGCATGCACTCTCAAACATTTTTAAAGCAACATGTAAAGGCGGATTAAATACGCTTGGGAGCTTTAATTTAGGGACAAGTGGTTGTGTAGAAACATTGAATAGTAATTTTAAATTCAATTTTCTAACATAACATTTGAGGTCAAGTAAGACCCTAGCTACATCGCATTTCCTAGAGGGGACAAAGGTGTTGCCCAAGGCTAACAACTCCACTAATTCTGGTTCTAACAAGAGAGTTGAAAAGTTATAAATAGTGAAATCACCTCTTTTATTTAAAACAATCCTAGGAAAACCATCAGTGTCATCACAAGCATTAATATCTAGTGGTTCCAATTCCTGTTCCCCCTCCGTTGTCTTTTGTTGTTCCTGTTCCCTAAAAAATCGTTGTCACCATTTAAATCACTGTTAGGAACATTATTGTGGCCAGAAACAGATGTGTCAGTATGGCCCTCACTCATATCCTGCCTATTTCTAGTCCTATTACTTCTACGAAGGGGTTGGTCACCTCTTGACCTAGTGTCCTGTCCAACTGTATTACCAGATTCAACCATAGTATCAACCTCCATTGGGTCTGAAGTATCTTCCCTACGGGCAGTGTTACCGTGGCTACATAAATTAGGAAATGCCATATCCCTAGAATAGGCGAGTCTATCTCTATGCAATTTTTTAGACTTATTAGATTTAAGCTTGACCATGTACGTGTCTATACTAGAAAAGATACGAGCATGGTCATATTTAAATTGCAGAAAAGCGCTATTAATTTTAACTTCCTCATCCAAGATACAGACATCTTTCGTAAGATCATCAATACACAATGAATAATGTTTTACAAGCAGTTCCAACAGTTGCAGACCCTGTGTCTGAAATAAAAGCTTCAAATCTGTCAGAAAAACATTACTGTTTAAAAAACTTGAGGGAACAAAATTATTCCTAAGACCTTTAGGAATAATGCCCTTGTTTAGACACTGTTTAAAGTATGCAACTTCAAGTTGCATTTTTCTAAGTTTAAAAGTCTTAGTGTCCAGTAGTTTTAATTTATCTGTTAAACAGGCGGCTAAATTAGCAGTAGAACCTTGATCCTGCACTGACGGAGCATCATTTAAGGGCTTTGTAAACAAGAAAAAGTCACCTGTGTTATAAATCCATTCGGATATTGGTGCTACGCCAATAAGTGCTTCATCACGGCCATTAGTCTCTGCTCGTAAATAATTTTGCTGGTTGTTAGCTACATCCACAAGGGTATTTGCTGAAGGAATTGCCGCCCTAAGTGGTTGCGCTGCTGGTATAGAGTCCTGTGTATTAGAACAGCGCCCGCTTACAATATTGCCATTATTTAAAGTATCCACTCTGCCGCAAGGCCGTGGTGGAAACATACTCTCAAAGACAGAGAAGCGTTCGTTCAAAGCTTCAATCTTCTGCGTCAACGTAAGCAGCAGGTTAGGCATCCCAGTGACATCGATATTAGATGTCTCGAAAATAACAGGACTAGCAGGGCTCTCCATAAAAAGGATCCACAAAAAACAACGACAAACTGGATAAAGTCAACAAACCAATGTAGATGAAGAATCCCAAAATGAAAAGACCTGCTTGCAAAAAGACCTAAACGCAATTTATTTTGTACTGACAAGTAGACAGCGTTTTCGCCACTCACACTAGGTGGCTTCTTCAGAGGTGAAAAAGAGCGCGAACAAAATGCTCTTTAAATACATCCACTGATTACATACAATTACAAATAAAAGGCATCAACCTCTAATTTTTGATTTTCCATACAACAATAAAAACCATCATGTTTAAAATCAAATGGATATACAAGCACCATTTGAATAAGACAATAAATCACTTCAATGCAGTCCAATACAATAGTTAAAAATAAAAAATAAAAAACTCTGCATGTGTACAACGTGTAAAGACACTGATAAATACACATATAAAGATACCTATGTGCAAATAAGAACTATGGAATGCAGGTACCTACACACCATTAGAAATAATTATCACCCTGCTTAAAGAAATACATGCAAGCAATAAGTTATAAAATAAACAGCCCTACAAGTATACACCATCCTAAAAAGGCTGTTTAAAAAAATTAAGTCACAGATAAAACATTAATGTCACACATAAGCTACCATACATTGATACACTAAAATATGATTAAATAGCGCATCTAACAAACATCATGTCTCAAAGGGCGACCCCATTCAAAACCCACAGTAAAAGAAATAATGGGCTTAAGTTTATCTCATATACGATTTTAGCTTTAAATAAGGGGCTATATTACAGCTTTCATTCAATCCTGGCGGATTAAATGCGTCCAGTTTAAGTTGCCATAAAAGCTCCCGAGTTTCTAATATAATAGCAGTGGGGCCTCCCCTAAGAGGGGGTGGAAGATGGTCGATTCCCATAAAGACAAAAGCATGCCCTGGAGAGGAACCAATATGTTTGGCCAATGCATTCTCGCTCTTCTTATTTTTAATAGCATATAAATGCTGGTAAATCCTGTCCTTAAATCTTCTATCCGTCTTACCGACGTAGAAGGCAGGACAACAAGTACAAAATGCGATGTATATGATAGATTTAGTGTCGCACTTTATTCTATGACCTACCATATATTTCCTTCCTGCTATACAAAATGTACTGCCAGTTTTTATGTGTGTGCAATAATTGCAAGCACCGCAAGAAAACGACCCCTTAGATCTAACGCAGTGTTCAACAGGGAGACTGCTTTGTAACAAGTCCTTGATATTCCTACCTCTCCTAAAAACCACAGACGGTTTTTCACCCAATTTGTTGCTAATCAGTGTGTTACTTGTTGTCCTGCCTTCTACGTCGGTAAGACGGATAGAAGATTTAAGGACAGGATTTACCAGCATTTATATGCTATTAAAAATAAGAAGAGCGAGAATGCATTGGCCAAACATATTGGTTCCTCTCCAGGGCATGCTTTTGTCTTTATGGGAATCGACCATCTTCCACCCCCTCTTAGGGGAGGCCCCACTGCTATTATATTAGAAACTCGGGAGCTTTTATGGCAACTTAAACTGGACGCATTTAATCCGCCAGGATTGAATGAAAGCTGTAATATAGCCCCTTATTTAAAGCTAAAATCGTATATGAGATAAACTTAAGCCCATTATTTCTTTTACTGTGGGTTTTGAATGGGGTCGCCCTTTGAGACATGATGTTTGTTAGATGCGCTATTTAATCATATTTTAGTGTATCAATGTATGTTAGCTTATGTGTGGCATTAATGTTTTACCTATGACTTAATAATTTTTTTAAACAGCCTTTTCAGGATGATGTATACTTGTAGGGCTGTTTATTTTATAACTTATTGCTTGCATGTATTTCTTTAAACAGGGTGATAATTATTTCTAATGGTGTGTAGGTACCTGCATTCCATAGTTCTTATTTGCACATAGGTATCTTTATATGTGTATTTATCAGTGTCTTTACACATTGTACACATGCAGAGTTTTTTATTTTTTATTTTTAACTATTGTATTGGACTGCATTGAAGTGATTTATTGTCTTATTCAAATGGTGCTTGTATATCCATTTGATTTTAAACATGATGGTTTTTATTGTTGTATGGAAAATCAAAAATTAGAGGTTGATGCCTTTTATTTGTAATTGTATGTAATCAGTGGATGTATTTAAAGAGCATTTTGTTCGCGCTCTTTTTCACCTCTGAAGAAGCCACCTAGTGTGAGTGGCGAAAATGCTGTCTACTTGTCAGTACAAAATAAATTGCGTTTAGGTCTTTTTGCAAGCAGGTCTTTTCATTTTGGGATTCTTCATCTACATTGGTTTGTGGACTTTAACCAAAACAAAAACAGGGAGGGTGGGTGGGAATAACATAGCGGGATATTCTAGGCAAGTGTGTTTGTGTATGACACATGGGTTCAGAACGTATTCCGGGTAATAGTAGGGTTGCATACTTTGTTCACCAGGCCATTTGCCAGATGTAGGGGTATGGCTTGCCAACACATTCCCTTGGCTGACTGACATCTGTACTCCCTCGTAAGGTGGACACTGTGACATATAATACGGACACCATATAGAAAAACTACAAAATCTGCTCGCCAACATGTTCAGTGGTTAGACACTCACAGCCACCTCCACACAGGCTCTGTCAAACACACACACACACACACACACACACACACACACACACACACACACACACACACACACACACACACACACACACACACACCTACCATGTCTTGGAATAGAACCCCTACCTAACTAGTTTATCACACTACAGCAATATGCTGTTACAACACGTGCTACGGAGAACACTGGGTTACAGCAGTCCCAGAGGTGTATTTCTAGGTGGGTGACATCAGAAGGATTCCCAAAGGTGGTCATGTGAATTGTAAAGGTGTGCCTACTCTAAAAGGCATTGTTACTTTCTCAGGCAGACACACACACACACACACACACACACACACACACACACACACACACACACACACACACACACACACACACACACACACA